>NW_027615486.1:17500-37500 GCF_965212315.1 Lampetra planeri | reverse complement strand
GGGGGTGATGGAGGGAGGGAGGGAGGAGAGGGAGGAGTGGGAGGGAAGAGAGTGAGGGAGGGATGGAGGGAGGAGAGGGGGGGAGGGAGGAGGGAGGGAGAGGGGGAGGGAGGGGGGAGGGAGGGATGGAGGGAGGAGAGGGGGAGGGAGGGGGGAGGGAGGGAGGAGAGGTGGGCGGAGGGAGGAGAGGGGGAGAGGAGATGGGGGAGGAGAGGGAGGAGAGGGGAGGGGGGGTGATGGAGGGAGGGAGGGAGGGAGGAGAGGGAGGAGTGGGAGGGAAGAGAGTGAGGGAGGGATGGAGGGAGGAGAGGGGGGAGGGAGGGGGGGGAGGGAGGAGAGGGATGGAGGGAGGGATGAAGGGGAGGAGGGGAGGGAGGGAGGAGAGGGAGAATTGAGAGCGAGTGAGAGGGGGGTAGGAGGTGAGTGTGAGGTGCGTGGGGGGGGAGGAAGGAGAGGAGCAGGGGAAGGGCAAGGAGGAAGGATTGTTTTCAGATGACTACGAATAAAAATGAAAAAAAGATATTAATTATCATCAGAATCACGGAAATAATTAGGGGAACTAATGACGTTTGCACGCTCCGTGACATTCGCTCTGGGCTGAGGTCGCGGCTGGGTGAAGAGTGTGTGTGGTGCGCGTGTGTACGTCTGGTAGTGTGGTATGTGTGTGTGTACGTGTTTGTGTGCACACGTGTGTATGTGTGTGTGCGCGTGTGTATACGTCTGTGTACGTGTCTGTGTACGTGTCTGTGTACGTGTCTGTGTACGTGTCTGTGTACGTGTCTGTGTACGTGTCTGTGTACGTCTGTGTATGTGTGTGAATGTGTGTGTCTGTGTGTATGTCTGTGTGTATGTGTGTGTATGTGTGTGTGTATGTGTGTGTGTATGTGTGTGTGTATGTGTGTGTGTATGTGTGTGTGTATGTGTGTGTGTATGTGTGTGTGTGTATGTGTGTGTGTATGTGTGTGTGTATGTCTGTGTGTGTATGTGTGTGTGTATGTGTGTTATGTGTGTGTGTATGTGTGTGTGTATGTGTGTGTGTATGTGTGTGTGTGTGTGTATTTGTGTACGTGTGTGTACGTGTGTGTATGTGTGTGTATGTGTGTGTGTTGTGTGCATGTGTGTGCATGTGTGTGTCTGTGTGTGTGTATGTGTGTGTGTATGTGTGTGTATGTGTGTGTATGTGTGTGTATGTGTGTGTCTGTGTATGTGTGTGTATGTGTGTGTGTATGTGTGTGTGTATGTGTGTGTGTGTGTATGTGTGTGCCTGTGTATGTGTGTGTGTGTATGTGTGTGTGTATGTGTGTGTGTGTGTATGTGTGTGTGTATGTGTGTACGTGTGTGTACGTATGTGTATGTGTGTCTGTGTGTACACGTGTGTGTATGTGTGTGTATGTGTATCTGTGTGTACACGTGTGTCTGTGTGTACACACGTGTGTATGTGTGTGTACGTGTGTGTCTGTGTGTACACGTGTGTCTGTGTGTACACGTGTGTGTATGTGTGTGTGTATGTGTGTCTGTGTGTACACGTGTGTGTATGTGAGTGAGCGGTGGCGCAGTGGTTAGCGCTACGCTGCACTACGAACCCAGCGACCCGAGTTCGATTCCCGCTCACAGCCATCACCGGTGATGATTTTTGGACCGGGCATGGGCCTCCCCTAGGTCGACTCAGCCTAAAATGAGTACCTGGCGCGGTGTGTAGTTAACATCGCCACTGGGGAGACAAAGGCGGTCGGGTGTGGTGCTGGCCACCTACGATCCACCCTGGGTTTAACCTGCAGGCTGGATTGTGTGAGGAGCTCAAAAGTCCTTGAAAGATCTGGACAAAGTCCCATCGGTGACCTCCTCCGGCAGGCGAGGCTGCGTTGGCTGGGTCATGTAGCCCGCATGCCCAGCCACCGCATGCCTAAACAGCTTTTGTTCGGCAGGATCGAGGGGGCTAAACGGGCGCGGCACGAGCTAGAGAAGAGATGGAGTGATGTGGTACAGGAGGACGTGGAGCTGAGTGGACTTGCCGATGACTGGTACCAGCGGTGTCAAGATCGGCCTCAGTGGAGGAGGCTCGTGAAGGACGCTACTGGGCAGTTGGAGGCAGTCGCCCTCCAACAACAACGGAGGGCGGAGGAGCGACGCTCACAACAACGAGCGGAGCGCCGGGCGGCTAAAATGCAGAAAGTTGGTACAGTAGGGCTATAGGTGATGCATCTGCCAGTAGCCATCTCAGTCAGTCGACCCGTGGCACCTGCTGGGTCTGCCCCGTGACCTCCTGAACCTAGCCTGGCACAGTAGGGGGCACGGGTGGTGCATCTGCCAGTAGCCATCTCAGTCGGTCAACCCATGGCACCTGCTGGGTCTGTCCCGTGACCTCCTGCACCTAGCCTGGCACAGTAGGGGGCACAGGTGGTGCATCTGCCAGTAGCCATCTCAGTCGGTCAACCCATGGCACCTGCTGGGTCTGTCCCGTGACCTCCTGTCAGCAGCGAGCCTTCGACAACTTCACATGGCCTCAAAGTGCACCTAGCCTGGCACAGGCGCCGTGGTGACGTCACCGTCACTTAGTGGCGAATGGCGGAGTACTGCGTTAGTGTGTTGGTTCCTTGCAAAAGGAACCCGTTTGGTGTTTTAACATCTTCACACAACTCCTGTTTTAATGCCGGAAAAGGTAAAACCTCATTTGTTCTATTTGATCGTGGCAAGAAAGCTCCCATATTGAACCCTGGGTGCGATTACCTACGACCCGGCACAAGACTCAAACGTCTGTGGAGACAGAGAAGCAGGGAGAGATAGAGGCACGGAGACAGGGAGAGAGACACGGAGAGAGACACAGAGAGACACGGAGAGAGACACAGAGAGAGACAGAGACACAGAGAGACAGGGAGAGACAGAGAGGGAGACAGGGAGGGGAGTTGAACCCCGCACCTGCGTACTCGTGCGCTCGCTGCTCGTGGTCCAGGGAGAGAGACATAGAAAGAGACACAAAGAGAGACAGAGAGACACACAGAGACACACAGAGACACACAGAGACACACAGAGACACAGACGAACCCTGCACCTGCGTACTCGTGCGCTCGCTGCTCATGGTGCAGGGCGAGAGACAGAGAGAGACACACAGGGAGACACAGGGAGACACAGAGACACACAGAGACACACAGAGACACACAGAGACACAGAGACACAGACGAACCCCGCACCTGCGTACTCGTGTGCTCGCTGCGCGTGGTCCAGGGCGAGAGACACAGAGAGACACAGAGAGACACAGGGAGACACAGGGACACACAGAGACACACAGACACACAGAGACACAGACGAACCCCGCACCTGCGTACTCGTGCGCTCGCTGCTCGTGGTGCAGGGCGAGAGAGACAGGGAGACACAGAGACACACAGAGACACAGGGAGACACAGACGAACCCCGCACCTGCGTACTCGTGCGCTCGCTGCTCGTGGTGCAGGGCGAGAGAGACAGGGAGACACAGAGAGACACGGAGACAGACACAGAGACACACAGGGAGACACAGACGAACCCCGCACCTGCGTACTCGTGCGCTCGCTGCTCGTGGTGCAGGGCGAGAGAGACAGGGAGACACAGAGAGACACGGAGACAGACACAGAGACACACAGGGAGACACAGACGAACCCCGCACCTGCGTACTCGTGTGCTCGCTGCTCGTGGTGCAGGGCGAGAGAGACAGGGAGACACAGGGACACACAGAGACACACAGGGAGACACAGACGAACCCCGCACCTGCGTACTCGTGTGCTCGCTGCTCGTGGTGCAGGGCGAGAGACACAGAGAGACACAGAGAGACACAGAGACACAAAGAGACACACAGAGACACAGGGAGACACAGACGAACCCCGCACCTGCGTACTCGTGCGCTCGCTGCGCGTGGTGCAGGGCGAGAGAGACAGGGAGACACAGAGAGACACAGAGACACAAAGAGACACAGGGAGACACAGGGACACACAGAGACACACAGAGACACAGACGAACCCCGCACCTGCGTACTCGTGTGCTCGCTGCTCGTGGTGCAGGGCGAGCTCGAGGAGCTTCATGAGCAGCCGCTTCTCCGCCAGCGACACGAGGCGGCTGGAGAACACGTCAGCTCGCGAGCACGGCACCTGTGGCAAAGATCCCCCGCGTAGCCCACGCACACTGTCAGGGCAAGTGCTGCGAGCGAACAGGGCACCCGTACCCCCCCCCCCCCCCACGGCAAAGACAAAGATCCCCCGTGTAGCCCACGCAGACTGTCAGGGCAAGTGCTGCGAGCGAACAGGACACCTGTGACAAAGATCCCCCGCGTAGCCCACGCAGACTGTCGGGGCAAGTGCTCAGAGCAAACAGGGCACCTGTGACCCCCCCCCCCGCCACAGACAAAGACAAAGATCCCCCGCGTAGCCCACGCAGACTGTCGGGGCAAGTGCTGCGAGCAAACAGGGCACCTGTGACCACCTCCCCCCCACGGCAAAGACAAAGATCCCCCCCCCACCCCACCCCCCGTGTTGCCCATGCTGGCTGATGATCGTCATGGCTCCGATGAAAGTGTCGGGTCAGGTTTGGGTCGGGCAGAATAGAGGGGCTAGTGAAAGTAGTTCGGCTTGGGTCTGATGAAAGGTGGTCTGAATCGTGGGTCTGAAGAAAGCTGATTGGGTCAGGCTGTGTCGGGTCAAGGGTCACGTGGGTCGTGGGTCTGAAGAAAGCAGATTGGGTCAGGCTGTGTCGGGTCAAGGGTCACGTGGGTCGTGGGTCTGAAGAAAGCAGATTGGGTCAGGCTGTGTCGGGTCAAGGGTCACGTGGGTCGTGGGTCACCTGCTGCACGTGTCCGTGGAGCAGCGTGAGGAGGCGCGTGATGCTCTTGAACTCGACGTAGCGGCTCACTTGGGACTTGGTGAGGAGCTCCACCAGGGAGCCACGTGCATAAAGGCACTGGGCACGCACACGCACACACGCACACACATGCACACACGCACGCACACACGCACACACACACGCACACACACACGCGCACGCGCACACACGCGCACACACACGCGCACACACACACGCGCACGCGCACACACGCACACACACACACACACGCACACACGCACACACACGCACACACACGCACGCACACACGCACACACGCGCACACGCACACACGCACACACGCACACACGCACACACGCGCACACGCACACACACACACACACGCACGCACACACGCACACACGCACACACGCACACACGCACACGCGCACACACACGCAGACACACGCACAAACACACACACGGACACACGCGCACACAGACACACGCACAGACACAAGCACAGACACGCATGGACACACACGCAATAGACTGTTAGAGTAAGTGCACCTATGAAGGCGGGCACGGCACACGAGGGGGTGGGTGGCCAGCACCACGCCCAGCCGTCTTTGTCTCCCCAGTGGCGATGTTTACTACACACCACCAGTGCCAGATTATCCTCGTAGCACAAGTAGCTACAAATGCTACGGGCCCTGTACTTTCAAGGGCTCCGCGCTAAACGCTTTCATAGCCATCAATTCCGGTTCAGTGATTCTGCACTTGCTCTATCACTATAGTACTATACCGCCTTCGACTTTTACGAACGACCGGGTGTCGGATTATCCGGCTGTGTAGCAAATGAAAAAATTACAATTACTTTCATCTTCTTGGTTCTTTCGGTAAAGTCACGTAGAAGGGAAATAATAAAATAATAAAACATAATAAAACAATTCTCACGACGTTTCGGCCACAACGCAAGCAGCCGTCCTCAGGTGAAGAACAGGTCTGTCGGGAAGACAGCGTCTGAATGAAACACCACCAGGCTTGGAGCGTATATTTAAGCTGCTGGGTTGGAGGGGGAAGAGCGCCTTGACAAAAAAATGTGCATATCAAGAGGAATTTAGCATATTTATGGGAAATGCAGATATGGGATTCGTCACTACTTGTGGAATGCGTAGGAGGTGGTGCGGGGGGTTTCAAAGTCATATTATGCCGTGCATTATGCAGGATTAGCAGCATCAAAGGGAGGGGATAGGGGTAGTAGCATTAATAAAGCACAATTAAATTTCCATTTAAAGCTTCTTTCGTGACTGCAGGGATTCATCTTCTTGGTTCTTTCGGTAAAGTCACGTAGAAGGGAAGTAATACAATAATAAAAATAATGAGAATTATTTCATTTTATTATGTTTTATTTTTATTATTTTATTACTTCCCTTCTACGTGACTTCACCGAAAGAACCAAGAAGATGAAAGCACAATTACTTTACCACGCAAGTGAAAAATGTGCGTTTGAATATTTACTTGTTTTTTGTTTGTTATTGAGGGCCCCTTTACAACATCATATGCTAGAGGCCCCGCTCTGGCTTAATTGGGCACTGCGCACCAACACTGGGTACTCAAATTTCGATGTAAAGCTTCTTTCGTGACTGCAGGGATTCGTCTTCTTGGTTCTTTCGGTAAAGTCACGTAGAAGGGAAATAATAAAATAATACAAATAAAACATAATAAAATTTCGATTTAAAGCTTCTTTCGTGACTGCAGGGATTCATCTTCTTGGTTCTTTCGGTAAAGTCACATAGAAGGGAAATAATAAAATAATACAAATAAAACATAATAAAATTTCGATTTAAAGCTTCTTTCGTGACTGCAGGGATTCGTCTCCTTGGTTCTTTCGGTGAAGTCACGTAGAAGGGAAATAATAAAATAATAAAAATAAAACTTCATAAAATACAATTCTCACGACGTTCCGGGTACTCGTTTGACCAAGCGCAGGCTCAGGACCGGCTCAGATATTATTCAACGAACTCGGGTCGCCGGGTTCGTAACGCAGCGTAGCGCTAACCGCTGCACCACCACTCCCCACAATGTCGCACGGACAAACGCGCACGCTCAGACGTTTCCCGTGACGATGCCGATGATGTCGATGATGTCAACGGACGATGATGTTAGTTGCGATGATCTCAATTGACGATGATGATCATTCGCATCAATGCTGATGTCTACAGGATGATAATAACCATGACGATAACAGCGATGATGATGATGATGACGATGATGATGATGTTGATGACGATGTTGATGACGATGTTGACGACGATGTTGACGACGATGTTGACGACGATGTTGACGACGATGATGTTGATGACGATATTGATGACGATGTTGATGACGACGATGTTGATGACGATGATGATGACGACGATGTTGACGACGATGTTGACGACGATGTTGATGGTGATGATGTTGATGACGATGTTGATGACGATGTTGACGACGATGTTGACGACGATGTTGATGGTGATGTTGATGATGATGACGACGATGTTGATCACGATATTGATGACGATGTTGATGACGACGATGTTGATGACGACGATGTTGATGACGACGATGTTGATGACGATGATGTTGATGACGATGATGTTGATGACGATGTTGATGACGATGATGTTGATGACGATGTTGATGACGATGATGTTGATGACGACGATGTTGATGACGATGTTGATGATGACGATGTTGATGACGATGATGTTGATGACGACGATGTTGATGACGACGATGTTGATGACGATGATGTTGATGATGATGTTGATGACGATGTTGATGACGACGATGTTGATGATGACGATGTTGATGACGACGATGTTGACGACGATGATGTTGATGACGATGTTGATGACGACGATGTTGACGACGATGTTGACGACGATGATGACGACAATGTTGATGATGACGATGTTGATGACGACGATGTTGATGACGATGTTGACGGTGATGAGGTGCATCCCCCCAGGCTCACGTTCGGAGCGAGGTCGATGTTGAAGCGTCGTCCGTTCTTTACGACGTCGGAAAAATGGACAAGGGCTGCAGTTTTGCGCCCGGCGCTCCCCTCTGATTGGTCGCCTGTCGCCGTAACCTCCGACCCCGAGTCACCCTCCTTTGCCCTCTCTCTGACCTCCGACCCTTCATCGCCACTGGCTGCAATCAAACGAGATGACCAATTAGACAGGGGGCCATCAGAGTCTACGGGTCTCTGTGTGAGTCTGTGGGTCTCTGTGCGAGTCTACGGGTCTCTGTGTGAGTCTATTGGTCTCTGAGTGGGTCTATGGGTCTCTGTGCGAGTCTGTGGCTCTCTGTGCGAGTCTGTGGGTCTCTGTGGGTCTCTGTGCGAGTCTGTGGGTCTCTGTGCGAGTCTGTGGGTCTCTGTGCGAGTCTGTGGGTCTCTGTGTGAGTCTGTGGGTCTCTGTGTGAGTCTATGGGTCTCTGTGTGAGTCTATGGGTCTCTGTGCGAGTCTACGGGTCTCTGTGCGAGTCCATGTGTCTGTGTGCGAGTGTACGGGTCTCTGTGTGAGTCTACGGGTCTCTGTGCGAGTCTACGGGTCTCTGTGCGAGTCTCCTGGTCTCTGTGCGAGTCCATGGGTGACCGCCGCACAGATCTATGGGTACACTTCTAATCACTGCGCATCATCCACAAGTGCCGCCCCCTTCAGCAAAAACACGTGACCTCCTTCCAGGTGCATTGTGGGATACCTCCAGCTTCGGCACTTGGTTCCTTCTCTCCCTTCCCCTGCTGCTCCCGCTGCTGCTGCTGCTTGGGGTCGTGCTCTTCAGATGGAACGGCGTCTTCGCTAGAGAGTAAGGACGGCAAAAGTGGGTAAAGATTTGCACGCAGCGAGGCACGTGCAAAATGACTGCGCCGATCGAGCGCTGTGACAACCAGCGGCTTGTGTTCCACGCCGACAACAGCCTCCATCTCCGCTCCCTGACGTGACCATCATCATCCTGCCACTGCTGCCAATCACCACCCCTACCCCTATCACCACCCCTACCCCTATCACCACCCCTATCACTACCCCTACCCCTATCACTACCCCTATCACTACCCCTATCACCACCCCTATCACCACCCCAACCCCTATCACCACCCCTATCACCACCCCTATCAGCACCCCCATCACCACCCCCATCACCTACACCGCCCCCACCCCCCCCCACCTCTCGTAGTAGAACACCTCCACGTCGCCAATGTCGCCGCCATCGTCGCCGTTGAGCGGCACCAGCGTCTCACCGGCGTCGCCCCGGGCCGGGTCGCCCCCCACCCCCTCCTCCTCCCCCTCCTCGCCCTGCGCTCGCCGCGGCACCGCCACTCCCTGCGTGCGGCGGGGGGGGAGGGGGTGCGGGGGGGGGTGCAGGGGGGGGGGGGTGCGGGGGGGGGGGGTGCGGGGGGGGTTGCGGGGGGTGGTGAGGGGGGGGGTGCAGGGGGAGGTGAGAGGGGGGGGGGGTGCGGGGGGGGGGGGGTGCGGGGGGGGTGCGAGGGGGGTGCGGGGGGGGGGAGAACGGAAGACGCTGAGACGGGGCGTGGGGAGCACAGAATCTTGCGGCCCGCACTCATGCTGCTGCTGATGCTGCTGCTGATGCTGCTGATGCTGCTGCTGATGCTGCTGATGCTGCTACTCCTGCTGCTGCTACTGCTGTTGTTGCTGCTGTTTCTGCTGCTGCTGTAATGCGGGCGTAAGCGACCTTCCGGAGGTGACGTCACGGGGGGTGGAGTCATGTGACGTGGGGGGAAGGTTCGGGGGCCTTAAGCGGGTAAACCGGAAGGGGAAGTCAGTCGGGGTGTGAGCGGAAAAGAGTGAGGCCACGCGGGCAAGTGTGGAGAGGGGGGGCGCCGACGGCCATCGGGAGCCAACCCCGAAGATAAGAGGAAGCTGCGGAGTGGTGTGCAGCTGGGGAGGAGACAGCCAGGAGGGCTGCGTGTTAGAGGCAGCGGTGTGGCTGCCAGGAGGAGCTGCGGAGAGAGAGAGAGAGGGGGCTGCTTGTTAGAGGCAGCGGTGTGGCTGCCAGGAGGAGCTGCGGAGAGAGAGAGAGAGAGCAAGAAGCTGTGAGAGCTGCGGAGGGAGAAGAGCAGCAGAGAGTACAGCCAAGGGGGGCTATGTGAGAGAAACAGCAGCGGAGCTGCTGTTGTGGATCGGGCCGACATTGGAGTCAGCACCGTGGAGAAGCTACAGAGTAAAGACAGCCGTGTGGGTGTACAGCACGAACCGAATAATAAAGGACACTGAGCCAGACATCGTGGTCCAGTCGTTAATTACACTGGTGTCGGAAGTGCAACGGCATGTCGAAACAAGTGAGGAAGAAAGTTAATCCGGCGCCTGCATCGGCTTCTTCGTCCGACGACGACGAACTCCCCCCAACCACGGATCCTGTTGGGGTGGTGGAGGAGAGCCCGGCTGAGGCGACCACGGGAACGGGAGTGGAGGATGTTGGCGCGGTGGCGGGTCCGTCGACATCATCAGACGCGGATCAACGATGGCAAGCGATGGCGGTACAACTGGAGGCACTTAAGGACGTCCTGGCGCATCTATGCCATCTTGTCGCGCCAGGGACGATGGAGGATGCAAGTGGTGCTCCGCGGGCCGCCACGTTGCTTGTCCTGCCGCCGCCATTGCCCACGCGGCATGAGGCCGCCATTTTGCGCGCTCCGTGGCGCCAAACCGCCATCTTGGCCACGCCGCGGGCCGACGCCATTTTGAATTTGCCATCACAACCACCACCATTGGAAGACGGCGGGAAGAGGAGTCGGAGTCGCCACCTTACAACGGTTAAAGAATTTTCCGTCGGTGGGGACTGGAGCGCGTTCGCCTGCCGCTTCTTGGCGGCGGTACGCACAGCAAGATGGACCGATGCGGAGGCTTTGGAGGTGTTGCCGACTCTCCTGGACGACGAATCTGTCCGATTCTTCCGTTCCATAGCGACCGATAAGAAGGCAACTTTATGTGGTGTTTTTCAAGAAATGGCCGATGCTTATGAGCCACCAGATGATGCGCATCGGCGATTCGCTCAACGACAACGAGCACCAGAGGAGTCGCCCGTGGCGTTCAGGGGTGCGGTGCTGGAGCTGGCCATGGCAGCTTATCCTGAGACGCCACAGGACCTGCTTGAGCCTCTCATATTAGGGAAAATGTTGGAGCTGTCTCGGGATCTAGGGATCCCCATGCCTGTGTGTGGGCATGAGAAGCTAACTTCCCGGATGGCTGCTAAGTGTCTCGATGCGCAATTCAACCTCCGTCGCTGGAAACAAGTGACGGCGTGGACGGGGGGGGCCCGTCAAAGAAGGGGAGGCGCTGGGGTGGAACCCTGCGCAGGCCGTCTATGTTCCGGATGACCGGGGCCCTCAACAACTGACGGCCGCCTCCGCTCCATGGACGGGACGCGGCGGGCCGAGACCGCGCGCGGTGCTACCAGAACGGGGCCGTCAGGAGGCGAGGCCTGCGCTTCGGCGCAACGAGGCCGAATGTTTCCGCTGCGGGCGTAGGGGCCACTACGCCAGAGACTGCTGGGCCCGCTTCCCGGCTCCGCCGCAGCAGGAGGCCTCGGCACCGGTCAAGTCGGCTAAAGATCCTCCGAAACAGGCATGTCGGCACGCACCAGACACTCGGCAAGGCTTTCCACCTCACCCACCACCTGTGTTGCGCGATCCTATTGTTGTTGTTAAAGAAAGGCCATCGACGGGGCCTTTTCATTCAGTTACGCAGTGGCGCAAATTGGCACGGAGAGTTGTCGCGGCCGCTACGGGTTCGTCCACTGTACCGGGGTCCATACAAGGTGTGGACGTGCGCATTTTGGTTGACTCGGGGGCGTCTGCGACTATTATATCGGATGTCATTTTCCATCTGTTGGGCATTCCGTCGGGGGCTGTGCGTCCGGTTTATGGGTCGTGCGTCGCTGCGAACGGGGGTAGCATGGGTATCGTGGGTCAGGTGGATGCTAAGATATCTATTGGGGATGTGTCGGCCTCGGGTGTTGTGTTGATATCGAGATCTTTGGCGGTTCCTTGTTTGTTAGGCACCGATTTTTTGGCTAAGATGCCCATTTTGATCAAAATCAATGAGAATTGTATTGAACTGCCGGGGGGCCGTCAAATCTCGTTTCTGCCGTCGCCCTGGGGGCGACCTGCTTCGGCCGTACAAGTGCAGGCGCTGTCCGTCGCATCTGTGGACATCCCACCTGGTACACAGATGCTTATACCCTTGCGGTATCGGAAGCCCCTGCCTGATCGGCTAGGAGCAGTAGGGGTCTTGTTGTCACCGTCCGCCACGATAACAACCGGGTTGGCGTTAGTGGGGGCACAGACCATCGTCCGGCCGGATCAATTACCGTTTTTACAGGTGCTTAATGCGGGGGGAGAAAACGTCCGTGTCCCGGCCGGTACGGTTGTGGCACATGCCACTACGGCGTTTGCGACTCATGATTGTCCACATAGCCGGGGAGTTGTTGCTGGGGTTTCCGAGCCAAGGAGTTCGGATGATCGTTGGGTTGCTCAATTATGTGACGAAAATTCTTCCCTGTCCATGGAGCAACGTGGTGCGCTGCGTAAATTGTTGTTGACATATTCCGATGTGTTCAGCTCCGATGATTTGGATTTGGGCCGCACTTCCTTGCTTTACCATCACATTGAGACGGGCGATGCTGCCCCTATTCGATTAAATTCGCATCGGATGAGTCCTGCGGAGCGAGAACACGTACGGGGGGCAGTGGAAGACATGTTGGCTGCGGACATTATATCGCCATCTAACAGCCCATGGGGCGCTCCAGTCGTCTTGGTTAAGAAGAAGGATGGCAAATTGCGATTTTGTGTTGATTTCCGCAAATTGAATAAGATATCGGTGGCAGATGCGTACCCCCTGCCGCGTATGGATGACTCCCTCGACGCATTGTCGGGGGCTAAGTTCTTTTCCACACTGGACCTCTCTTCGGGATTTTGGCAGCTTCCCCTTGACGAGTCCTCACGGGAGAAAACCGCATTCCGTACGCCGCAGGGGTTATTTCAATTCAACTGTCTCCCGATGGGATTGAATGCGGCCCCTGCTACATTTCAAAGATTGATGGAGCTCGTTTTGACGGGGTTGCAGTGGGAGACATGTCTTATATATTTGGACGATATCATTGTCTTCAGCCGCACATTTGATGAACATTTGACGCGGCTGGAGACAGTGTTCACGAGGATGCGTTCTGCCAAATTGAAATTCAAACCAAAGAAATGTCACCTACTGCAACGGTCCGTCCGCTATTTGGGGCACATTGTGAGCGCTGAGGGAGTGTCCACGGATCCGGAAAAGACGGCGTGCGTCCGGGATTGGCCGACTCCGGCCACCGTGGGGGATGTTCGGCGGTTTTTGGGATTTGCCTCGTATTACCGAAGATTCGTGCCGGGTTTTGCGACGATTGCGAGGCCTTTGCATCTCCTTACGGGTAAAGGACGGAAGTTTGTTTGGGGACAGCCGGAGGAGGCGGCCTTTTGGAGTCTGCGTGATCTATTGGCCACGGCCCCAACATTGGATTATCCCGATTTCGATCACCCATTCATTCTTGATACGGACGCGAGTGACACAGGTATTGGGGCGGTGTTATCACAGTCTAAAGGGGGTGTAGAGCGTGTCGTGGCGTATGGTAGCCGAGTCTTGTCTCCTGCGGAAACCCGCTACTGTGTCACTCGCAGAGAACTATTGGCGGTTGTTTTTTTCCTACGGCAATTTCGACCATACCTTTATGGTCGTTCTTTTATTGTGCGTACGGATCATGCGGCCTTGCAATATGCCCTTAAAATTGACCAGCCATCCGGACAGTTGGCACGTTGGTTGGACACGCTACAGGAATTTTCCTTCCAAATTCAACATCGGAAGGGAGTGCGCCATGCGAACGCGGACGCACTTTCCAGATTACCGCGGCGCGCCCCTTGTAAATGTGAGTCGGGGACGCATAGGTGTTCGCCGATTCCAGACCCCCCTCAGCCGCTCACGTTGGCCGTCGAGAAGTCGGACACTCCGATGGAACCGGGACCGGCTGACGGGGTTTTGAATCTGCCGCGGTCTGTCTGGATCCGGGAACAGATGATGGATGAGTCATTGGTGTCCTTGCGGAAGCGGTCTGCTAAGGACAATGGGAGTCCGAGTACGGCTGTGGGGCCGCAAACCGCTCTCCGAGATGGTCTGCTTATGTGGCGGGAGGGGTTCCAGGAACGTTGGCGCCTGGTGGTACCAACGTCCTTGCGGTTCGAGTTGATTAGAACCCTCCATTGTGACACTCTCTTACATTTAGGGGTGCAGAAGACCTTGTTGACGTTGCAACGTCATTATTTTTGGCACGGCATGGCGACAGATGTCGTAGGGCACGTGCGCGCGTGCCCTGCGTGTGCACAACGTAAGCCGCCGAAACATCCTTACGTGCCGCCTCTCCAGTCGATTCAGGTGTCTCGAGTCAATGAATTGGTGGCGCTGGACATATTGGGACCTTTTCCACCATCGGCGAGGGGTAATAAATATTTGCTGGTAGGGGTTGAGTACCTCTCCCGTTGGCCGATGGCCTGGCCGTTGCCCGATCAGTCGGCCGCGGCCATTACCGACGCCTTTTTGTTTGGGTATATTATGGATAAGGGGGCGCCTGAGAGACTCCTCACGGACCAGGGCAGGAATTTCTCTTCTAAATTATTGGCGGAAGTGTGCGCGGGCCTTGGGACTAAGAAGGTACGGACATCCCCATACCATCCGCAGACGGATGGTATGGTTGAACGGCTGAACAGGACATTGTCTGCCATGCTTTGCCATACCGTGAGTGAACAACAATCAGATTGGGATCTGCACATCCCCGGGGTGCTTTCGGCGTACAGGATGACGCCTCATGCGGCTACAGGATATTCGCCGTTTTACCTTATGTATGGTCGGGAAAACGTGCCGCCGGTGGATGTGCAATTGGGAACTGGGGTGAAGGGACCTCGTAAACCACTTCCTGAATACATTCAGGACACGGTTCGCCGAGTCACGGAGGCGCGGGAGAATGCCCGCGTGGCTACGGCCAAAGCCCAGGCCCGGAACGAGCGATATGCGCGACGGTCTGAGGGGGAGTGCCCTTGGAAGGTTGGGGACCTAGCCTGGCTTCATTGTCCACAGGTACGTCCGGGGACCTCGCCGAAATTGCACAAACCCTGGCATGGTCCCGTACGCCTCATTGCGGTTCCCAACCCACAGTCAGCACGCGTCCAGATTGGGTCTCGTCGCTGGGTTGTGCATACGTCGCGCTTGAAACCATATGTTGCTCCCTTACATGATGCGTCATCCCCCAATGTTGCCTTGCCGGGGTCTGTTGCTGCTGACTCTCCCCTGCCTGCGTCCATTGATCTCGCTAGAGCGCCTGTCGTACCTGTTCCAGACAGGCCGGCCGTGACATTGCGGGGGACGAGGGGCCCTGCTCGGAGGACGCCTGCCAGGTCTGCGGGACCTTCGAGCCCTGCAGCTCTTCCGACCCAGCTGCGGGCACGGTCACAGGACAAGCCCAAGACTAACTCTTTAGGGACACGGGACGTCGGTGGACTTCCAGCTGCGACAGGGGGATTACCCCCTGTCATTCCTCGACTTTCATCGCGTTCCCGTTCTGCGAGTGGGCCGCCGACCGTCCGGGACGGGCCGGCGACCCGCACACGTTCCAAATCGCTTACGTTTCGTTGATTGTTGCTGTCTTGTTATTTTTTTCTTACAGTTGTATTTATTGCATGCTTTTGTACGTTCGTTGATGTGAATTGCGTTGTTGTTGTTCTTGCTGTTACATTATATGCTTAGTGTCCTTTAGGGGGGGAAGCTCGGTTCGCCGCATTACGATTTGCTATTGGTCAGCCGAGGTCGGCTGGGATTTTTCTACGGGGGAGGGTGGTGTAATGCGGGCGTAAGCGACCTTCCGGAGGTGACGTCACGGGGGGTGGAGTCATGTGACGTGGGGGGAAGGTTCGGGGGCCTTAAGCGGGTAAACCGGAAGGGGAAGTCAGTCGGGGTGTGAGCGGAAAAGAGTGAGGCCACGCGGGCAAGTGTGGAGAGGGGGGGCGCCGACGGCCATCGGGAGCCAACCCCGAAGATAAGAGGAAGCTGCGGAGTGGTGTGCAGCTGGGGAGGAGACAGCCAGGAGGGCTGCGTGTTAGAGGCAGCGGTGTGGCTGCCAGGAGGAGCTGCGGAGAGAGAGAGAGAGGGGGCTGCTTGTTAGAGGCAGCGGTGTGGCTGCCAGGAGGAGCTGCGGAGAGAGAGAGAGAGAGCAAGAAGCTGTGAGAGCTGCGGAGGGAGAAGAGCAGCAGAGAGTACAGCCAAGGGGGGCTGTGTGAGAGAAACAGCAGCGGAGCTGCTGTTGTGGATCGGGCCGACATTGGAGTCAGCACCGTGGAGAAGCTACAGAGTAAAGACAGCCGTGTGGGTGTACAGCACGAACCGAATAATAAAGGACACTGAGCCAGACATCGTGGTCCAGTCGTTTATTACACTGCTGCTACTACTACTGCTGCTGCTGTTGCTGCTGCTGTTGTTGCTGCTGTTTCTGCTGCTGCTACTACTACTGCTGTTGCTGCTGCTGTTGTTGCTGCTGTTTCTGCTGCTGCTACTACTACTGCTGTTGCTGCTGCTGTTGTTGCTGCTGTTTCTGCTGCTGCTACTACTACTGCTGTTGCTGCTGCTGTTTCTGCTGTTTCTACTGCTGCTACTGCTACTGCTGCTACTGCTGTTGCTACTGCTCGCCAACGGCGCTTGCACCCACGGTCTGTTGAAGGCTATACGGGGGAGAGGATGGGTCTTTGTCTGTGTGTGTGTGTGTATAACGCTCACAACAACGAGCGGAACGCCGGGTGGCTAAAGCACAGCAAGTTGACACAGTAGGGGACACAGGTGGTGCATCTGCCAGTCATCTCAGTCAGTCGACCCGTGGCGCCTGCTGGGTCTGCCCCGTGACCTACTGCCAGCGGGCATTCGACACTTAACGTGGTAGCCTCAAGGTGCACATGGCCTGGCACAAGCGTCGTGGTGACGTCACCGCCACTTAGTGGGGAATGGCGGCTGTGTTGTGTTGTGTCTGTGTGTGTCTGTGTGTGTGTGCGTCTGTGTGCGTCTGTGTGCGTCTGTGTGCGTCTGTGTGCGTCTGTGTGCGTCTGTGTGCGTCTGTGTGCGTCTGTGTGCATCTGTGTGCATCTGTGTGCATCTGTGTGCATCTGTGTGCGTCTGTGTGCGTCTGTGTGTGTATGTAGGGTGATGGGAAGCGGTGGTGGCGTGGTTAGCGCCACGCTGCGCTACAAACCCGGCATCCCGAGTTCAATTCCCGCTCACGGCCAACACCGGTGACGATTATTTGAAACGGCCCTGGGCCTCCGCTAGGTCGACTCAGCCTCAAATCAGTTACCTGCTGCGGTGTGCAGTAAACATCGCCACTGGGGAGACAAAGGCGGCCGGGCCTGGTGCTAGCCACCCACCCCCTCGTGTGCCGTTCCGGCCTTCATAGGTGCTGCTGCTTGCTAACAGCACTTGCCCCTACAGTCTGTTACAGGCTACACGGGGCATCTTTGCCTTTGTCGCGTGGTGGGGGTGGTGGTGCATCACTAACCGTGGTGCAGTCTCTGATCCAGTCCTGCAGCCCTTGAAGATTAAAACTCGCCCAGTTCCCTCCATAGTAATCCCTCCTGTGGCACACACGCACACAACACGCACACACACCTGGTGCAGGTGATGGTGGTGCAGGTGATGGTAGTGATGGTGGTGTAGGTGATGGTGGTGATGGTGGTGCAGGTGATGGTGGTGCAGGTGATGGTGGTGATGGTGGTGATGGTGGGGTAGGTGATGGTGGTGATGGTGGTGCAGGTGATGGTGGTGATGGTGGTGCAGGTGATGGTGGTGATGGTGGGGCAGGTGATGGTGGTGATGGTGGTGCAGGTGATGGTGGTGATGGTGGGGTAGGTGATGGTGGTGATGGTGGGGCAGGTGATGGTGGTGATGGTGGTGCAGGTGATGGTGGTGATGGTGGGGCAGGTGATGGTGGTGATGGTGGTGATGGTGGTGCAGGTGATGGTGGTGATGGTGGGGTAGGTGATGGTGGTGATGGTGGGGCAGGTGATGGTGGTGATGATGGTGCAGGTGATGGTGATGATGGTGGTGATGGGGCAGGTGATGGTGGTGATGGTGGTGCAGGTGATGGTGGTGGTGGTGGTGATGGGACTGGTGATGGTGGTGGGGTAGGTGATGGTGGTGATGGTGGTGATGGTGGTGCAGGTGATGGTGGTGGTGGTGATGGGACTGGTGATGGTGGTGGGGTAGGTGATGGTGGTGATGATGGTGGTGGTGGTACAGGTGATGATGGCGGTGGTGATGGTGGTGGTACAGGTGATGGTGGTGATGGTGGGGCAGGTGGTGGTACAGGTGATGGTGGTGATGGTGGTGATGGTGGTGCAGGTGATGGTGGTGATGGTGGTGGTGATGGGGCAGGTGATGGTGGTGGTGATGGTGCAGGTGATGGTGGTGATGGGGCAGGTGATGGTGATGATGGGGCAGGTGATGGTGATGATGGGGCAGGTGATGGTGGTGATGGTGGGGCAGGTGATGGTGGTGATGGTGGTGCAGGTGATGGTGGTGGTGCAGGTGATGGTGGTGATGGTGGTGCAGGTGATGGTGGTGATGGGGCAGGTGCAGGTGATGGTGGTGATGGGGCAGGTGATGGTGGTGCTGTCACCTGTCGAGGTGTAGAACGCTCTGCCCGACGCGTGCGCATGCTGCCGCTACAATAGACTCCGGCAAACCTGACAAGACACAAAGACAAAGAGCCCCCGTGTAGGCTCAACAGACTGTTTGGGCAAGTGGGTGAGTGAGTGAGTGGGTGGGTGAGTGGGTGAGTGGGTGGGTGGGTGAGTGGGTGGGTGAGTGGGTGAGTGGATGGGTGAGTGGGTGGGTGGGTGGGTGAGTGGGTGGGTCAGTGGCCAGCACCACGGCCGTCATATTCCCAGTGCTGATGTTTAGACACCGCACCGGGTACCAATTTATGCCTGAGTCGACCTAGCAGAGGCCCACAACCGATTCAGATATTCGCCGCTGTTGTTGGTCGTGAACGGGTCTCGAAATCAGCCCACCGGGCTCAATGTGCAGTGCGCTAACCACTGCACCCACCGCTCCCCATGTGTTTACACGCCCAGTTCCGTCCTCGGCTGGCTTGTCTAATTGTAAATAACCACTCGATATTTTATTACAAAACGACAGTTCTTTGTATGTAGTACAGTTTACACTGCGACTAAAAAGACCTCTCGATTGAACATTTCATTTCGCACGTCTTCAAATGTAAAAACAACAGAAATAAAAAAATGACTTCACAATTTTCCCGTAGAGGCCTACGGTCGTTAGCGGTGGACTCGTACCGGGGAAGACGCCCCTTCCCCGGTACGGAATCTATCCGAGCGGCGGTAACAATCCCCCGACAGCGGCACATCTCCGCTCGACAGCGACGACAGCCGCGCGCTGTGGCCGCGTCTGAAGGTAAAAGAAGAAAGAGATCGAGCGAGAGAAACACGATAATTTAAAAAAGGTGCAAAGATTAAGTTTTACCCGTGCCAAGTAAGACGACATCGAAGCGGTCTCCTAGACGCAGGTCGGCCATCTTTGTAAGGGGTGGGCGGGGAATGGGGTGACGTCACCGGGCGGGTTTGTGGGCGTGGTCTGCAGGGAGCGGTGGCGCAGCGGTTAGCGCCACTAAACGCTGGCGGTCACCTGTGTTGTTGATGATAGTGCTGTTTGTTGTTGTTGTGTTGTTGTGTTGATGTTGTTGTGTTGTTGTGTTGATGTCGTTGTGTTGTTGTTGTGTTGTTGTTGTGTTGTTGATGTTGTGTTGATGTTGTGTTGATGTCGTTGTGTTGTTGATGTTGTGTTGATGTTGTGTTGATATTGTTGTTGTGTTGATATTGTTGTGTTGATATTGTTGTTGTGTTGATATTGTTGTGTTGATATTGTTGTGTTGATGTTGTGTTGATATTGTTGTTGTTGTGTTGATATTGTTGTTGTTGTTGTGTTGATATTGTTGTTGCGTTGATATTGTTGTTGTTGTTGATATTGTTGTTGTGTTGATATTGTTGTTGTTGTTGTGTTGATATTGTTGTGTTGATATTGTTGTGTTGATGTTGTGTTGATATTGTTGTTGTTGTGTTGATATTGTTG
>NW_027615486.1:0-12500 GCF_965212315.1 Lampetra planeri | reverse complement strand
CAACCACCACCACCACCACCACCCACCACAACCACCAACCACCACCACCCACCACCACCAACAACCACCACCACCACAACCACCACCACCAACCAATACCACCACCAACCACCACCACCACCAACCACCACCACCCACCATCACCCACCACCACCAACAACCATCCACCACCACCAACCACCACCACCACAACCACCACCACCAACCACTACCACCACCAACCACCACCACCACCAACCACCACCACCACCACCAACCACCATCACCCACCACCACCACCACCACCAACCACCACCAACCACCACCACAACCACCACCACCAACCACAACCACCACCACCAACCACCACCACCAACTACCACAACCACCACCACCACCAATCTCCTCTCTCCTCTCTCTCCACCTTTTTGTTACGATCAGTGGAAACAAGAAGATGCTCGGTGTAGTCGGCACTTTGCTTCGTTCATCATTTCGTAATTTTTTTTTATACTTTGCTTCATGTAAACCCACAACTCTCGCTCACCCTCTCTCTACCCCCCCCCCCCTATCTCTACCCCCTCTCTCTCTACCCCCTCTCTACCCCCCCCCCTCTCTCTATCCCCTCTCTCTCTACCCCTCTCTCCCTACCCCCCCCCCCTCTCTCTACCCCCTCTCTACCCCCCCCCCTCTCTCTATCCCCTCTCTCTCTACCCCTCTCTCCCTACCCCCCCCCCCTCTCTCTATCCCCTCTCTCTCTACCCCTCTCTCCCTACCCCCCCCCCCTCTCTCTACCCCCTCTCTACCCCCCCCCCTCTCTCTACCCCCTCTCTCTCTACCCCTCTCTCCCTACCCCCTCTCTCCCTACTCTATGTCAATGTTCGCCCTGTTTTGCTCTCTCTGCCCTCTCCTCTCCCCCCACTCCCAGAGAGAGAGAGGGGGGGAGCTGTGGTCACGCCCCACGCTGCTGCTGCTGCTGCTACTGCTGCTGCTGCCACTGCTACTGCTGCTGCTACTGCTGCCACTGCTACTGCTGCTACCACTGCTGCTGCTGCTGCTGCCACTGCTACTGCTGCTGCCACTGCTGCTGCTGCTGCTGCTACTACTGCCACTGCTACTGCTGCTACCACTGCTGCTGCTGCTGCTACTGCTGCCACTGCTACTGCTGCTACCACTGCTGCTGCTGCTGCTGCCGCTGCTGCTACTACTGCTGCTGCTGCTGCCACTGCTACTGCTGCTACCACTGCTGCTACTGCTACCACTGCTACTGCTGCTGCTACTACTACTGCTACTTTGTCTCACTTCTCCAGCCGACAGCGCAGCGTTTGAGAGCCCTCAACCAGACCAGTGGTGGGACCTCTGTGAGTGGTGGGACCTCTACCAGTGGTGGGACCTCTACCAGTGGTGGGACCTCTACCAGTGGTGGGACCTCGATCAGTGGTGGGACCTCTACCATCAACAATCAGTGGTGGGACCTCTACCAGTGGTGGGACCTCGATCAGTGGTGGGACCTCGATCAGTGGTGGGACCTCGATCAGTGGTGGGACCTCTGTGAGTGGTGGGACCTCTACCAGTGGTGGGACCTCGATCAGTGGTGGGACCTCGATCATTGGTGGGACCTCTGTGAGTGGTGGGAGCTCTACCATCAACATCAGTGGTGGGACCTCGATCAGTGGTGGGACCTCGATCAGTGGTGGGACCTCTGTGAGTGGTGGGAGCTCTACCATCAACATCAGTGGTGGGACCTCTACCAGTGGTGGGACCTCGATCAGTGGTGGGACCTCGATCAGTGGTGGGACCTCTGTGAGTGGTGGGAGCTCTACCATCAACATCAGTGGTGGGACCTCTACCATCAACATCAGTGGTGGGACCTCGATCAGTGGTGGGACCTCATCACAAGCAGTGTGTCCGTGTGAGTGTGTGTGTGTGTCCGTGTGAGTGTGTGTTTGTGTGAGTGTGTGTGAGTATGTCCGTGTGAGTGTGTCCGTGTGAGTGCGTGTGAGTGTGTGTCTGTGTCCGTGTGAGTGTGTGAGTGTGTCCGTGTGAGTGTGTCTGTGTGAGTGTGTCTGTATGTGAGTGTGTCCGTGTGTGAGTGTGTCTGTGTGTGTGTGTGAATGTGTCCGTGTGTGAGTGTGTCAGTGTGGTTGTGTGTGTGTCTGTGTGTCTGTATCTGTGTCAGTGTGGTTGTGTGTGTGTCTGTGTGTGTGTCTGTGTGTCTGTATCTGTGTCATGTGGTTGTGTGTCTGTGTGTCTGTATCTGTGTGGTGCTGGCCACCCACCCCCTCGTGTGCCGTGCCGGCCTTCATAGGTGCTGCTCGCTAACAGCACTTGCCCCTACAGTCTGTTACAGGCTACACGGGGGGCCTTTGTCTTTGTGTGAGAGTGTGTATATCTGTGTGTGTGTGTCTGTGTGTGTGTCTGTGTGTCTGTGTGTGTGTCTGTGTGTGTGTCTGTGTGTCTGTGTGTGTGTCTGTGTGTGTGTCTGTGTGTCTGTGTGTGTGTCTGTGTGTGTGTGTCTGTGTGTGTGTGTCTGTGTGTGTGTGTCTGTGTGTGTGTGTTTGTGTGTGTGTCTGTGTGTGTGTGTCTGTGTGTGTGTCTGTGTGTGTGTGTCTGTGTGTGTGGGGAGCGGTGGCGCAGCGGTTAGCGCTACGCTGCGCTACGAACCCGGCGACCCGAGTTCGATTCCCGCTCAAGGCCAACACCAGTGACGATTATCTGAACCGGTCCTGGGCCTCCCCTAGGTCGACTCAGCCTCAATTGAGTACATGGTGCGGTGTGTAAAACATCGCCACCGGGGAGACAAAGGCGGCCGGGCGTGGTGCTGGCCACCCACCCCCTCGTGTCCCGTGCCGGCCTTCATAGGTGTTCGCTAACAGCACTTGCCCCTACAGTCTGTGAAGGCTATACAGGGGGTCTTTGTCTTTGTTGTGTGTCTGTGTGCCAGGAGATCGCCTGGCCGTCTCTACAACGATGACCCTTTACGCTCCACTCAACCTGAACCTTCATTACGTGACATCATCATCATCAGCAGCTACATCATCATCATCAGCAGCTACATCATCATCAGCTACATCATCAGCTCCATCATCATCATCATCAGCTAGCCACCATCAAAACATCAGCTCTCCTCCAATAGCACCCACATCAACATCATCAACGTCATCATCATCAACACCATCATCATCATCATCATCCTCCTTATCAACATCGTCAACAACAACAACAACTTCGTCAGCTCCTGGACGTTTCGCGCGCACGCCACCACAACTTTCGCCTCCAATGATTGACCTCAGACCGGACACCTCCCATGCATCCAACAACCACAACAACCACATCACCACCACCACCACCAAATCCGTTCGCCCACCGTCCCCCACGAAGCACACGAACGCCACCACTTCGAGTCCCATCGAGAGCACCGCCTCCAACAACGAATGTCGCTCCGTGCATCTCATGGGTGACCACGTGGCCTCGTTCACAGTCGAAGGCCGACAGCTCCTCTGCTTGCCCCAGGCCTTCGAGCTCTTCCTTAGAAGACACGTGGCAGGCCTTCACACCGTCTACACGAAGCTGCGGCGGCTGGGAATCTCCCCCGCGGTGTGTAACGTGGAACAAGTCCGTTCGCTGCGAGGACTTGGGGCCATCCAGCCGGGAGTGAACAGATGCAAGTTGATCTCGAGGTCGGATTTCGAGGTTCTGTACAGCGACTGCGTCAATGCCGGGTGAGGAACAACAGCGATTCTAGATTTGAAGCTTTCGTGACTGCAAGGATTTAGTTCTTTCGGTAAAGTCACGCGGGTAAAAAAATGAAATAAAAATTAATAAAAATAAAATAAAAAATCACGACGTTTCGGAGGCAACACAAGTCTCCGTCATCAGGTGGGACGTCGTGATTTGTATTTTATTTTTATTTCATTATTTTTTACCTACGTGACTTTACCGAAAGAACTAAGCGTATGAACAACAGGGAGTTTGCATGTGTCTCTCTCTCTGCTTCTCTTTTTTTTACGATCAGTGGAAACAAGAAGATGCTCGGTGTAGTCGGCACTTTGCTTCGTTCATCATTTCGTAATTTTTTTTAAAACTTTGCTTTATGTAAACCCACAACTCTCGCTCGCTCTCTCGGTCACCCTCTCGGTCACTCTCTCGCTCACTCTCTCGGTCGGTCACTCGGTCACTCTCTCGCTCACTCACTCGGTCACACTATCGCTCACTCTCTCGGTCACTCTCTCGCTCACTCTCTCGGTCGGTCACTCGGTCACTCTCTCGGTCGGTCACTCGCTCACTCTCTCGGTCACTCTCTCACTCACTCTCTCGCTCACTCACTCGGTCACTCTCTCGCTCACTCTCTCGGTCGGTCACTCGGTCACTCTCTCGGTCACTCTCTCGCTCACTCTCTCGGTCACTCTCTCACTCACTCTCTCGCTCACTCACTCGGTCACTCTCTCGCTCACTCTCTCGGTCACTCTCTCACTCACTCTCTCGGTCACTCTCTCGCTCACTCTCTCGGTCACTCTCTCGGTCGGTCACTCGGTCACTCTCTCGGTCACTCTCTCGCTCACTCTCTCGGTCACTCACTCTCTCGGTCACTTTCTCGCTTACTCTCTCGGTCACTCACTCTCTCGGTCACTCTCTCGATCACTCGGTCACTCTGTCACTCTCTCGCTCACTCGCTCACTCTCTCGGTCACTCTCCTGCTCACTCTCTCTCTCTCCCCGTGGTCGCGTGGATTTTTCTCCGGGTTCTCCGGTTTCCCCCCCTCCCTCCTCCTCCACGTTTTAGAATCAACATCAACGCGTTTCAGAGTAAATTGGCTGCTCCTGCGATGCATTTACACACGACGACGACGATGACGATGATGTTGATGATGTTGATGAGCAACTTTCGTTGAGCTATCATTTGTGATAGCCAGAGGTCGCTTCTGCAACAAGACCTCCTGCGTAGCTGAGTGTGCTCCCTGCCTGAGTGTAAAGCATGTTTAGCTTTAGAAGGTAAACATCAACGTGATGATTCCTATTCTTATATTCTTAGTTTTTTTCGGTAAAGTCACGTAGGTAAAACATTAAAATTAATACAAGTAAAATAAAATAAAAAATCACGACGTTTCGGAGGCAACACAAGCCTCCGTCTTCAGGTGGAACCGTCACAGCCACGACAGCTGTATCAAGTAAATTATATTTTATTTTACTTTGATTAATTTTAATGTTTTACCTACGTGACTTTACCGAAAAAACCTAATAATATGAATCCTTGCAGTCACGAAAGCTTCAAATCTAGAATTCCTATTCTTATGTTTTTTTCGGTAAAGTCACGTAGGTAAAAATTTAAAATTAAAATTAAAAGTAAAATAAATTAAAAATCACGACGTTTCGGAGGCAACACAAGCCTCCGTCTTCAGGTGGAACCGTCACAGCACGATAGCTGTTTCAAGTGAGAGAAAATTCAAGTAAACAGCCTTTCTTCTTGGTTCTTTCGGTAAAGTCACGTAGAAGACTCTGCCTTCTCGACAGACCTGTTCTTCACCTGAGGACGGCTGCTTGCGTTGTGGCCGAAACGTCGTGAGAATTATTGTATTATGTTTTATTTGTATTATTTTATTACTTCCCTTCTACGTGACTTTACCGAAAGAACCAAGAAGATGAATCCCTGCAGTCACGGAAGAAGCTTTAAATCGAAAACAGTCCTTGTATATATACCGGTTGAGGGTGGGAGGAGCCAAGGTAGGCCCTGGATATTATTTGTGAAAGCGATGGGTATGACCTTGTTATCGCGGCATCTCTTGAGGAAGGCCAGCGTCTAGAGAAGCTGTGACTTCTTGTCTCGTTGTCTGTTAATTCTAGATTTGAAGCTTTCGTGACTGCAAGGAATCATATTCTTAGTTTTTTCGGTAAAGTCACGTAGGTAAAAAATTTAAATTAATAAAAAGTAAAATAAAAATAAAATAAAAATCACGACGTTTTGGAGGCAACACAAGCTTCCGTATTCTTAGGTTTTTTCGGTAAAGTCACGTAGGTAAAAAATTAAAATTAATAAAAGTTAAATTAAAATAAAAATCACGACGTTTCGGAGGCAACACAAGCTTCCGTCTTCAGGTGGAACCGTCACAGCACGATTGCTGTATCAAGTGAGAGAAATTCCAAGAAAACAGTATTTGTATGACCTTGTTATCTCGGCATCTCTCTAGGAAGGCCAGCATCTCGAGAAGCTGTGACTTCGTGTCTCGTTGTCTGTTAAAAACTCTCACAGATAGGTGGAATTCCTCCCCGTAGAGGGTTTTAATTCTAGATTTGAAGCTTTCGTGACTGCAAGGATTCATATTCTTAGGTTTTTTTCTCGGTAAAGTCACGTAGGTAAAAAATAAAATTGATAATAAAAAATTTTTTTGAAAGAATTTTACATTTTTACCTACTTGACTTTACCGAAAAAAAATTTATCCGTAAAAACAAAGTTTTTCACTATAAATACTTTATATGCGTGACATCGGTTTTATTTTATTATTCATTTCTGTTTTTCTTGAGTAAGAGTTTCATTTTTATCACATTGGTATTTTAAATTAAATATGAAATTTTTTTTTCCTAAAAAGTGGAAAATTTAGGAAAAACATTTTTCCACGAAAATCAATTGTCACGCACAACGAGTCTGTGTGCAAAATGTCAGCTCGATTGGATCACGGGAAGTGGGTTAAAAAACGACCGAAATATTTGCACGGTCGTAAGCGCGCAAGCAAGCAAGCAAGTGAACTAAATATAAAGGATTTCAAAACCTAAGAATACGAATCATTGCAGTCACGAAAGCTTCAAATCTAGAAGTGATGATTCTTGTTTTATTTATTCTGAGGTCTTGACCGGTCGGTCAGTTCGCTGTCCTAATTGCTAGAGGCACGCCGGGATGAGTGCTGCCCCGTTGATTGATAGCTCCGCTAATTGCAATAATTTCCAAATAAAAACCCCCTGGCAAGGAGGGAGGGGAGGGGAGGGGGGAGAGGAGAGGGAGGAGAGAGAGGAGTGGGATCGAACCCACGAACTCCTGGATACCAAGCGAGGTAGTTAACATCTTACCACGGGGAGAGAGAGACACGCAAACTCCAAATATACAGCAGCAGGCGTCAGGGTCTGGATCGAACCCACGACCTCCTGTAGACCAAGCGAGGTAGTCAACATCTCACCACGGAGAGAGAGAGAGACACGCAAACTCCAAATGTACAGCAGGCGTCAGGGTCGGGATCGAACCCACGACCTCCTGTAGACCAGGCGAGGTAGTTAAGATCTCACCACGGTGACTTCCTAATATCGGAAGGAAGAGAGCGTTCCAGACGGCCGCAGGAGCGCGTCCGAAAGCGCAGTGACTACCTTCTCTGTGAAAGTGAAGTGTCGAAGGCTCGCTGCTGGCAGGAGGTCATGGGACAGACCCAGGTGCCATGGGTTGACTGACTGAGATGACTGGCAGATGCACCAAATGTGCTCCCCACTGTGCCAAATTGCTGTGGTTTAGCCGCCCGGCGCTCCGCTCGTTGTTGTGAGCGTCGCTCCTCTGCCCTCCACTGTTGCTGGAGGGCGACTGCCTCCAACTGCCCAGTACTAGCAGCAGCGTCCTTCACGAGCCTCCTCCTCCACAGAGGTCGACCTCCATACCGCTGGTACCGGTCTTCGGCAAGTCCATGCAGATGTACAAATATCTACATCCTCACAGAAAGACAAAGGTCCCCCGTATAGCCTTAACAGATTGTTGGAGCAATCATGAAGGTCCTTAATGATTGTGAGCAGAGAGTCAAGGGCTTCCAGAGCACAAAGAACAACCCAGAGCCCAGGCCTACTGATGGTATCATAGGCCTTGACCAGGTCAATAAAGCAGAGATGTAGGTCTTGTTGGAATTCCCTACACCTCTGCTGTAGCAGGCGGACAGAAAATATGGCATCTGTGCAGGACCGCCCTTTCCTGAAACCGCATTGGGGCTCCGCAAGCCTCTCCTCAGCGTGCCTGGCAAGGCGATGTTGAATAATCCTTGCCAGGACCTTTCCCGGCACACTGAGGAGTGAGATGCCCCTGTAGTTGTTACAGTCTGTGCGGTCCCCCTTATTAAAGAGGGGGACCACCAGGGCATCCTTCCAATCCTGCGGAACCCGTCCAGTCGATAGTCAGTGGACAGATCAGCTCCACGGTAGGTCCTGGTGTCAAGGCCATGGGCTCGCATCTGCTGGTCCATCACTATGTAGTCCAGCAGATGTTCTTGCTTGGACCCGGCAGGCATCCATGATGTTGTGTGGATGCGCCGATGCCGGAAGAGCGTGTTGGTAATTACAAGCCCATGGGCTGCACAAAAATCTAGCAGCCTCCTTCCGTTGTTATTGAGCTGATCTGGCCCATGCCTTCCAATCACTCCAGACCAGGTGCCAGCATCATGACCAACTCGGCGTTAAAGTCTCCCAACAGGATGACTATCCCGAGGGGCCACTTTAGCTAGTATTTGTGACAGGAGGTCATAGAAGGCATCTGACTCATCGGCTTTGCCTGCATCCCTCCACTGATGTTCATCTTCGGTGGGGGCATAAATAACCACGACCACCACTCCTCCCTCGCCTCTGGTTGATGGGAAGGCGAGCCCAAAGTAGCCTGGGGCTTACAGCTTCCCACACCTCACCGGCACGCTCCCACGCCCCCTTCATTCTTTTGTTCAGAAGAAGAGCCCCCCCCCTGTTGTTTGGTAGTCTCCTGCCCCGAGTAGAGGACTGTCCACCCCTCATGGTGGCAGGAGCCAGAACCGGTCCACCGGACCTCCTGAATGCCACAGAGATCCAGGCGGTACCGGTCCAGCTCCCGACAGAGGAGTGGCAGCCTCTCCTCCGCAGTGAGCGTTCGAAAATTCCACGTGGCCACACGCATTCGTTTTTTTTTGGAGGAGCCCCGAGCGTGAAGATTTAGTCTCCTGGCTCCGCCAAATGGGGTTTGGCCAGGAGGACACACAAAGACAAAGATCCCCCGTATAGCCTTAACAGACTGTAGGGACAAGTGCTGTTAGCGAGCACCTATGAAGGCCGGAACGGTATACGAGGGGGTGGGTGGCCAGCACCACGCCTGGCCGCCTTTGTCTCCCCAGTGGCGATGTTTACAAACCGCACCAGGTAGTCATTTGAGGCACACAACAACTGCCATTCGCCACTAAGTGGCGGTGACGTCACCACGACGCTTGTGCCAGGCCATGTGCACCTTGAGGCTGCCACGTGAAGTGTCGAACGCCCGCTGGCAGGAGGTCACGGGGCAGACCCAGCAGGTGCCACGGGTCGACTGACCGAGATGACCGAGATGACTGTCTGATGCACCACCTGTGCCCCCTACTGTGCCAATTTATTACCACGAAACTACGAATTAAACTCACACACACACACACTTACACACACATGTCCTAGCACACGTGTGTTCTCTATTCTACGTGTTCCTCTCTCGCTGTAATCATCATCGCCATGCTCTCCACTGCTGGAAGAAGATCAGTGTGATGATGACGATGTCTCCACCCTGAGTGTGTCTCTCCAACAAAATATATTTAGAAAAAAAATTTGTTTGAGCAAAAACAAAACAACGTTTCCCCTTTGTTGAACGTTGCTGATTTGTTTCGCTCGCTTTGTTCATTTTTATATTTAGCGCGATTACACGGGGCAGTGTTTTTTTTATTTTTTATCAAACTCCGTCATCATTTCCTGCAATTCATTGATCCACTGCTTAGTGTGGTTACTGTGGTGTGGCTACAAATCATATGGTTGTGAGTTGACAGTGGTGGTGGTTGTTGTTGTTGTGGAAGCAGAGCCAACACACACAACTCAACGTTTTGCGTGTTAACGACAACACCCCGTCTGTGTGTTGTCTGTGTGTGTGTGACCCAGTGTGTGTGTGTTGTCTGTCTGTGTGTGAGCACACTGCCCATGTATGGGAAACTCTACACTCTCTCCACAACTGCCCCATCACCGATTGGGAGTTGTGGTGGTGGAGTGTCCGATGGTACAAAATACCCAGGTAGGTGCTTAGTTTTGGTGGGGCTGATGGTAAGGCCCCACCTCTTAGTGGCAAGCTCCAGGTTCAGCAGCAGCGCCTCCAACTCCTCCTCTGAGTGAGCAGCTATTACCAGATCATCGGCATACAGAACGTGGTTGACCAATAGGGAGCCATCCCTTGACCGCACCCGGTCATCGATCAGCCTCACATTGTATCTGTACCAGATGGAAATTCCTCTGGCACAGCCATCAAAGGCTTCGCGAACTACACACACACTCTCACACACAACAACAACAGCCGCCATTCGCCACTATGTGACGGTGACGTCACCACGACGCTTGTGCCAGGCTATGTGCACCTTGAGGCCACGTGAAGTGTCGAACGCCCGCTGGCAGGAGGTCACGGGGCAGACCCAGGTGCCACGGGTCGACTGACCGAGATGACCGAGATGACTGGCTGATGCACCACCTGTGCCCCCTACTGTGCCAACTTGCTGTGCTTTAGCCACCCGGCGCTCCGCTCGTTGTTGTGAGCGTCGCTCCTCCGCCCTCCGTTGTTGTTGGAGGGCGACTGCCTCCAACTGCCCAGTAGCGTCCTTCACGAGCCTCCTCCACTGAGGCCGATCTTGACACCGCTGGTACCAGTCATCGGCAAGTCCACTCAGCTCCACGTCCTCCTGTACCACATCACTCCATCTCCTCTCTAGCCGGTGCCGCGCCCGTTTAGCCCCCTCGATCCGGCCGAACAAAAGCTGTTTAGGCATGCGGTGGCTGGGCATGCGGGCTACATGACCCAGCCAACGCAGCCTTGCCTGACGGAGGAGCTCACGTTGTGGCCGAAACGTCGTCATAATTTAATTGTATTATGTTACATTTTTATTATTTTATTATTTCCCTTCTACGTGACTTCACCGAAAGAACCACGAAGAGGTCATTCACCACGTGATCGCCGCTCTCCCAAACAACGAGGATTGCTGTTCCATGCCCGAGGCTGCCCCAGAAATTGATGAATGGAATATGGAAACCTGAAATGAGGGCTCATTAATCTTGCGTGTTGACAGTTTAACTTTTGAATATTCTAATGAATGCAGATTAGCGCTAATTAAGTATTTCCCTTGGCCAGGGGAAGCCGCGAGATGAGTGAGCGGAGGGGTGAGATGAGACTTTGGACTCACGCAGAGAGCCATAGACTCACGCAGAGACCCATAGACTCACACAGAGACCCATAGACTCACACAGAGAGCCATAGACTCACACAGAGAGCCATAGACTCATGCAGAGACCCATAGACTCGCACAGAGACCCATCGACTCGCACAGAGACCCATAGACTCACACAGAGACCCGTAGACTCACACAGAGACCCGTAGACTCACACCGAGACCCATAGACTCGCACAGAGACCCATCGACTCGCACAGAGACCCATATACTCACACAGAGACCCTTAGACTCACACAGAGACACATAGACTCACACAGAGAGCCATAGACTCACACAGAGACCCTTAGACTCACACAGAGACACATAAACTCACACAGAGAGCCATAGACTCACACAGAGACCCATAGACTCACACAGAGAGCCATAGACTCACACAGAGACCCATAGACTCACACAGAGACCCATATACTCACACAGAGACCCTTAGACTCACACAGAGACACATAGACTCACACAGAGAGCCATAGACTCACACAGAGAGCCATAGACTCACACAGAGACACATAGACTCACACAGAGAGCCATAGACTCACACAGAGACCCATAGACTCACGCAGAGAGCCATAGACTCACGCAGAGAGCCATAGACTCACGCAGAGAGCCATAGACTCACACAGAGACCCTTAGACTCACACAGAGACCCGTAGACTCACCCCACTCACCCACAATCTCACTCCCTCACCCACTCATTCACTCACCCACTCATTCACTCACTCACCCACTCATTTGCTCACTCACCCACCCACTCATTCACTCACCCACTAATTCACTCACCCATTCACTCACTCACCCACTAATTCACTCACCCACTCATTCACCCACTCATTCACTCACGGTTTAAAGGGGCCGTCCATAAATGACGTCACGCGATTTTGGACGATTTTTGACCCCCCCCCTTCGTCACACGGCGTCACAAAAAGTCAGACCCCCCCTAAAATATGACGTCACAAAGCTCTGCCCCCCCCCAAAATAGAACATGCTTCAAATCGCTTTAAACTATTGTCATTGTAGTGCGTGTTTAATGTGGCGCTGCACTCTGATGTTGTAGGAGAAAACATTTATTAAAAAGTCTATTTAATTCAGTAGAACGCGTTGTCTATATTCATTTAAAGTTGCGCATTTTGATGTGACGTCACATTTCTCACCCCCCCCCCCCGCCCCCTCGTCACACATCGTCACAAATGTCTGACCCCCCCCCCCCAGGTGCGTGACGTCATTTATGGACGGCCCCAAAAGACAAAAATCGAAACATTCTACGCGCGTCCCTGATTTTAATTCGTTTCGTTTTTCTCCTCCTCCTCCCCCTCCCCCTCCTCCTC
>NW_027615485.1:0-41757 GCF_965212315.1 Lampetra planeri | reverse complement strand
CAACTTCCTGTTCGCATCTCAGTGAGAGACGACGAACCCTGACGGCCTCATTGTCTGGAAACCCAATCAGCGTTAAGTGACACGGGCAGGCTTTGTTTGTGTGAGCAGAGACAGGCGGCTCCTCCTGCTGAGCGGCCGAGCAAAACTACGACCTTCTTCTAATTATGGTCTAATCTTTGTCAATCACTGTCACATACGCAAACACACACACACACGACCCCACCCATCAAACACGGGGGGGGGTGGGGTCTGTCAGAGCAGCACATGCGTATGACTTCCAGGCTGCTGCAGACGATGATGCGTTCATGGTGAAATATTTCGAGGTCAATGACATGAGACAGTCTGAAGGATCAACGATGTGGTTTGTTTATGACACTGTCATAAAGGAGTGTTCCGGGTTGTATCGGGATGTCAGCGTTCAGAACGTGCAGTGGAGTCGTTTGCATTCCTGTTTCATTACAACTGGTAGGTTGGAGGAAAAAAAAATCCAGTCTAGTTGTATTTGTTAAAACTAAAGTGTAACAACATCCCCACTGGCAACAGCGCTCGACCATGAAACCCACGGTGGATACAGAGATGATGAGAGTCATCCGTTACCACAAATGAAGCGCCTTATTTGCATCTGTCATCAGGATGTAAATGTTTCCATGGTAACAACCTCAGAGCCGCTGTTCAATCCACAGGTGGGGGTGGAGGAATGGGGGGGGGGGTCCAGAGCCCCATTAAACAGCCTCCTGTGCTCAACCACCTCCGTAATTGTTCTTCCAGCCTCTTGCGGAGCGGCAGCAGGTGGGAGCCGCAGACAGCTGCAGAGGTGATTGGCCGGTCGTCAAGAGTGACGTCGTTGTAGAGACACGTGGACGTGTCAGAGCGGAGAGAGACGTGGTTGACGTGTGGCAGCGGGTGGGCAGGACGAGTCGGTGCTGAGTCGTTTTCAAGCTTCCATTTCAACCACTGTTTGATTTGTTGTCACTGGGGACGTTGTTGCGCTGTAGTTGTGCGTCAAACACTGTGAGGTGGTGTTAGAAGAACAGATTTCTACCGACCTACCTGTTTGTGATGAAAGTGGAACGCAAACAACTCGGTTTCCACCTCGTCACAGTGGAAAGCTAACGTGCTAACGGGATGAAGCTGCTGGCGAAAACGTGCTGAATTCAGTCCAAACACAAACAACTCGCTCACGTCACCGCGTGTCACCGCGTGTCACCGTGTGTCACCGCGTGTCACCGAGCGTGACTGTTGTTTTAACCAATCAGATTGGGGGTTGAGGACCCCAAGACTTCTAGCAGGTGTGTGGTGACGTCATCGCGTCCGCTCGCTCTGATTGGACAGTCATAGACGGTGTAAACCAGAGCTAGCAAACGACACCTGTTGGAGTTGAACGAACAAAAAATGTAGTTGAATTGGTTTATTGGCTGTTTTGTCACCATACAAGCTATTTTCAAGTCGGACTTTTCAAGAAAAACTGGACATTGTTAAGAAAGGTCGGGCAGCTCCGAAGCTAGCAAGAACGTCACAGTCTGGAAAAAGACTCCAGAGTCTGGGAGCGGAGAGGACCCGGTGTCCGCGGGTCATCGGAGCTCCCATCGGCGAGTAGTTTCCCTTGAAATGTCATTTCTTGTTGTTTACATTTGTCCGTTTATGCGTCCAAGGAGCGGTCGCGTCGTGCGAGACTTTGAGTCCTGCGCGGACCTCGTGGACCTGAGGAAAGAGAGGAGGACTTTGGTGTACCAAGAATCAGGACCATCCGGTGTCAAATGAGCATGATTTTCCTAAATGTTCCTAAAAGCTTGACGAGGTAGTTATTGATACTTGTATGTGTGTTATATGAGACACGAGGACCTTCTTTGTTCATTAAAGTCATTGATTCTGGCTGCGTGAGTTATCGACACACACACACACACACACACACACACACACACACACACACACACTGTCACTCCTACATAAATCGAACGCTGCAGAGTTTCAGCAGGTTTGAATATTCACTCATTCACTCATTCACTCATTCACTCATTCACTCATTTCAAAGCTACTGGAGGAATTTGCCCGGAGGGTCCAAAACATTCCAGTCGGCCGGGATGACCTGTGTGTGTGTGTGTGTGTGTGTGTGTGTGTGTGTGTGTGTGTGTGTGTGTGTGTGTGTGTGTGTGTGCGCGCGAACCCAGGTATTTAGCCGCTGCTGGTCCACACACACATCTGTTCACATCTGTTCTTACACTCTGAAGAGCAGCTACTTGAGTTGGGCACACGCACACACACACACACACACACACGCACACATTCTTAACCCATGTGTCACGTGTCACTGTGAATATGCAGGGGGACTTTTAGCTCGAGACAACTGCTCTAAGTTTATTGGTTTGAGGTGCATGTGTGTGAAAGGCGCGTGTGCGTGTGCGTGTGTGAGAGGTGTGTGTGTGTGTGTGTGTCAGCAGTTCTGCAACAGGAAACTTCAAGGTAAAATAAAGTACAAACTGTTTGCCAGTGGTGTGTGTGTGGGGGGGGGGGGGGGCATTGAACAATAAAATGCGCGGGAAAGAAGCAGCAGGGAGGAGGGGTGGGGGGGACATGGAAAGCGTTTTATCTCGAGTTTCCCACATCCTGTGAGCGGCTGCAGACGCGGCCACCCATTCTGAAGGAATGAGAGGAATGTGAGCGCCATTGTGAGACAACTCAAATAAAGACCCGAGTCCTGCTGGACTCGACTCAGCCGGGAACCTTTGAGTCTCTACCGAGTCTCTACCGACAGAACTAAAAGAAACGTGTGGTATCCCAAAGCCTCGTGAGAGCTGTGTGGGTGTTGTGTGGAGGGGGGTCGGGGGGGGGGTCCTCTGCTCGTCTCCCTCCGAACCCGTCTCGCGTCCATGACTCCCTTTTGGCGCCTTTTGGTTCCCGCCACGTCTGCCGTCTGCTCTCGTGGGTTGACGGAGTTCACGGTAGTTTCATCCGGTGATTGACGTGGGTTTGGACCGCGCATCTGCGCTCCGATTGGTGCAGGCAGCGGAAAGGGGCGGGGCTCGGCGCTGACGCAGAGCGTGTCGTAACGCCCTGTCGGTGCCGCCTTATAAGCGTCCTCCCCCCCACTGGCGGCCACCACAGCCGGTGTCCCGAGACGGCGTCCGTCGGTCCGACCACCGTGTTTGTGTTTACGTCCGAACCCCGACTGTTTACGACTTCCGCTCCGGGCCTGGATGTGACTCACTCCCGTCATTTCTCCTGGATCTGGACACACGCGGATTTTTCCGTCCCTCCGGATGAGAGGATCGCGAGCGCGTTTGGTTCCTGCGACGTGGACGAACGGACTCTACCGGGAATAAACGTTCACCTCCGAGGGTTTGTTTTGGAAGGAATGCTGCTGTCCAAGCTCAACTCTCTGGCCCACATCTCCTCCGTCGACATGCCGGCCAAGATCCAGCTCCAGGTTCATCCAGGTTCGACGGCCTTTTCCCTGCGTACCGGCCCCGGTACCGACTGCTTGGACCCGGTCTGAGCGCGTGCTCCACGTACGTCCTGTGTGTGTGTTACAGTGAAGGAGAGGGAACCGTTCGAGAAGCTCTACCAGGTCGGGGCGGTTCTGGGCAGCGGAGGGTTCGGAACCGTCTACTCCGGGACCAGAGTGTCCGACGGAGCTCCGGTAAGAGACCGTGGGGTCGAACGTCGTCCGCGGTGGTTGGAGGTTGGAGGTCTGACGGTCGGTCTGCTCGTCCACAGGTCGCTGTCAAACACGTCGCCAGGGATCGGATCTCCGAGTGGGGGAGCTGGTAAGACGAGCCGATGACCTCACGCCCTCACGCCACGTGTGTCGCCCCGGTTGTGGTGTGTTGAGCTCGTGTTCTCCGGTGCTTTCAGCCCAACGGCTCCCGGGTTCCGATGGAGATCGTCCTGCTGAAGAAAGTCGGGACGGGCTTCCGCGGCGTCATCAAGATGCTCGAGTGGTTCGAGCGCCCGGACAGTTTCATCATCGTCATGGAGAGACCCGAAAACGTCAAGGACCTGTTCGACTTCATCACGGAGAAGGGCCCCCTACCGGAAGAGCTGGCCCGGAGCTTTTTCCGGCAGGTTCTGGACGCCGTGCGCCACTGCCACAGCTGCGGGGTGGTGCACCGGGACATCAAGGACGAGAACATCCTCATCGACCTCCGCACCGGGGAGATGAAGCTCATTGACTTCGGCTCCGGAGCTCTGCTGAAGGACACGATCTACACCGACTTCGACGGTGAGTCGACGGTTGATTGGATTTGTCGGTTGAGTGTTGTTGTTGTTGTTGTTGTTTATTTTTTGGCGGATGTGATGACCGCTTCTGCAAAAAACTCCCAGTTTGTATCATGGGTTGAAGAAAAAAAAAAAAAAAATGCCCGCTTCAGCTGCTCCTCAGTGGGATCGGTGGGGTGTGTTCTGGCGCCCCCCTCTGGAGAGAGGCGGTATTTTTACAACTCAAAGTTTGTAAACAAAGTCACATGTCTGCTCCCCCACCCACACACACTCTGCTCTCTGACACACACACACAGTCACGCTCCTCAGCACCTGAGCACAGAAGCACTGAGCTGATAAAACGGAATCACTGACTCGACTCTTCTTTAGTTTTGATATTTATCACAAATGTTTGTATTTTTTTTTACTTGTGTCCACGTTTGCAGCTCCAGGTCTGATCATTGATATTTGTTTTGTTATTTCAGGCACCAGAGTTTACAGCCCGCCAGAGTGGATCAAGTATCACCGCTATCACGGCCGCTCGGCCACCGTTTGGTCTCTGGGGTGCTGCTGTACGACATGGTGTGCGGGGACATTCCCTTCGAGCACGACGAGGAGATCACCAGAGGACAGGTCCTGTTCCGGAGGAGGATCTCCACGGGTACGTTCTCCCTGCAGCCTCACCTGACCGCACACGTGCTTCAGCCCAGGGTGACTAACCCCCCCTCCCCCCTCCCCCCTCAGAGTGCCAGCAGCTGATCAAGTGGTGTTTGTCTCTGCGACCGGCGGACCGTCCGTCCTTCGAGGACATCGTCAACCACTCGTGGATGCAGAGCACGTCGTCCTCCGTCGTCCCGTCCACGGTGCAGACGGACAAGAGCACGGCGGAGATCCGGCTGCACAGCATCAGCCACGATCCCTCGGCCTTCGCCCCCCCCGCTGTGGCCGTGGCCCAGTGACGTTCACCACCGGGACAGATTGGGACAGAGACGCAACAAAAAAACAACGTACGCAACAGAGTCGTGAGGTGACGGGGACATTTCCTCTGTCCCCGGCCGCTGACGTGCAGCTCAGCTCCCTGGACTCTCTCCTTGCAGCGGGTGTTGTCTGACGGGGTGGGTGGTTATGGGGGGGCGGGGCCTGTCCACCTGCGACCAGGCGAAACAGACCAAGTGTGCTGAACAGAGTTCTGTAACCTCCAGCCACACTGTCCTCCGCTCCCGTCCTCTGTGTGTGTGTGTGTGTGTGTGTGTGAGCGCCGGCGAGGAGCTGGACGGATTCTAAAGTGCCTTGTGTGAGATTGTGTGTGTGTGTGTGTGTATGTGTGTGTGTGGGGGGGGGGGGCGCCTGATAATACTTGAATATTTGAATGCAAAGAGGCTCTTTTTTGCTCTTACACTTCCTGTACAAGGCTTTATACCGTTCATCGCTGTCGTTTCTCTCATGGGCCCCAGATCAGTGAAGCCTGTGCCATGACAACCACCACTACTTCTACATCTCTACTCCTCCGATGTCAGCCAGCAGCCAGACTACCTCGTAGCTCGGGCTGTGCAAACCGAAAACACTGGACTTACCTCATTCTGTCTTTTCCTCCTCGGCGTAACCGCACGTCACCTGAACGCACGCCGCAATGCAAACGAACGAACGTACCCAAACGCACCATCCTCTGCTCTCCACGTCAAATTGTTGAACTAGTGCCTCACACCGCTCCTCAGACCCAGTGGGGACATGAATTGTAAATAATATTTATTACCGCTGTGACAAGTTGATGAGGGGTTTTTTTAAAATTTTGGCGGCAAATTTAACTTATTTATTTATACGAGTTTTTTGGCTGTTTGTTTCATTCCACAGTCACTGAAGGGCCCACAGATTATTTAAAACACAATATGACCATATTTATGGCTTGAAATTTGTTTTTAATAAGAGCAGACGTGTGTGTGTGTCTTGTAAATAAGGTGTAAATAGTCATGAAAGCACTTCCATCTTAATGTATCAGAACACTGAACGTCTACTGATGGTAACTGGTTGTTACTCCTGTCTGCTGTGTGTGTGTGTGTGTGTGTGTGTGTGAATGACTGTGACCGTGTGCATGTGTGTGTGACTGCGTGCAGTACAACTCCTGCATGGTTGCAGCTTGGATTGTTGTTTTTCATCCATTCAAATTAGAATTGTAAATTATGTTAGAACCTATTTTTATACGATTTCAATAAATATTTTTCTATTACGACCTCTGTTTGTTGGTGTGTTTGTGCGGTGCTCCACACGTACCTCAAACTACACATAGGATCAGAAATGAGAAGATGATTGGAATCAGTAGATCGTTCAATGAGTCTGTCGTGTCGTATTGGTAGAGACAAGTCAAACATACAACAAAGGACAAGAAGAAAACAACAGTGTTAAGTTGAACCACAACCTATTTTCTCACATTGTTTTGTAGGTTTGCAGGTCGTTTCCTGTCTGACACAGTTTCACCGAAGCAGATGTGACGAGCAGATAACGACAGGGATTATTTTTTATTATTATGCCACGTTCTCCAACATGAACTTTATCTCAACACGTATCTTCGCTTAATTCAACCGACTTCCTCGCCCGACAGCGGCCACGCTGTGTCCAGGTGATGTGACCGTGCTGAAATACGAGTCTGGAAGAGAGAACGCAGAACCAGGAACCTGAACCCGTCAGTTCCTAAAGATTTAAGCAGAAGTGTTTTCTTAGTAAAACCCCCAATAACTTTGAAACTATTGAATATTTTTAGTTCTAAGAACATGCAGAGTGAGGTTCTTTTTGATGAATATTTGTGGAATATTTTTAAAAAATGGTGGAATATTTTTTTAAATATTTGTGCAAACTTTTTTTTAAAAAATACTTTGGATATGTTTTAAAAATATTGGGGGAATGAAAAATATTCCTTCTTCTAAGGACATGGAGGTTGCGATACCTTTAGTAATAGTTTTTTAAATCTATTTTAATGTTGTTTTTCAATTTAATTAAAATATTAGTGGAATTTAAAAGAAAATATGCAACATTTTAAAACATGTTTGTAATATGTACTTTTAAAATACTTTCTGAAATATTATTTGATGTACTTTTTATATATTAATGTACTTACGTACGTTATGTTGACGACTACACGTACTTCTACAAGTGTCTCCTGCAGTTGATCAACCTCCACAGTCATATTCAGAGTTAAACAAACGTCAGTTTATGTGTGACGCTCCTTCATCCAGACATAGACTGTATAAAAGAATCCTCAGAATCCCCTGGACACGCCCCCCGCTCGGACTGAGTGGCAAAACGTGCCTCGCATCGTGAGCTCGTGCGTCAATCATCCAGTAATGAAATTCTTCCTTTCACTTTACTCAACCGCTCAGACTACTTGTGTTACTTCTGTTAAATGAAGGAGTGAAAGGTCGGAGGATCTGATGCTCCTCGCAGTAATCGACAGGAATGTGTGCGGCAGCTTATCGTCACGGGTTTAATCCCTCCGACAGGCGGCAGATCCTCTGTGACGCCCACGTGCTGATAGCGACCGGCGGCCGGTAGCCTCTCCTCCAACCGCTCACCTGGAGATAAGAGCTGCACATTTAATCAGCTGCAAAGCTCCAGAGGGGCTCGCTGTTGCTCGGACCACACACACACACACACACACACACACACACACATACAACCTGTAGCATCTTCTGAAACTGTCTCCATCTGCGCGCGGTTGTTTGGGATTCGCCTTCACTTCCTTCCTTGTGTCAGGGAAGGATTTCTGCGACAGGTGTGACGTGGCCGCCATGTTGGTCCAGGTTTTGATTTACGGACGCAGTGATGTGTTGAGTGTGTGTGTCAGTAGATAACGACGATGCTCTTCAGGGTCAAATTGACCCACATCCATCGCTTTTTCACACATCATCAATGTAAATGCAATTTCTCTCAGAGCTTTTGCAGTAAACCAGCGCAGTCGCCTCCTGCTGGCCATTTGAAATAATACACATCTTGTCTGGTTTCACTTCCAAAGCCCGAAGACATTTTTTTCTCCAAAACCACTGATCGCACAGTAGCGTCCTCCTGAGGCTGTTCTTCATATGTTCTGCTCTTCGTCATCAGCGGAACCTGCACTCAGATTCACGTGTGTTCGTTCCACGTTAACGCGACACGATGAAACGATGAAAGTGTTAAAATGAGGAATGGGGAAGTCGTTGAGGAGACAAACACGTTCTCTGAATTCTTCGTCTGCTCTGAAGAATGAACCGCATTTGGTCAGTTTTAACTCCTGGTTCGTTTCCATCACCACTTCCTTCTTATTCCTACTTTCTTCTTGTAAAATACTCTTGAAACCCCAGAATTCTTTTTCCCGCCTCAGCGTGTTTTCCCACGTGTGCACTTCAAACTGTGAGAATGAGACTCTCTCTCTCTCGTTGCCTGAATCATATCAGTGTCATTTTCATGCTCTTTGGTTCCGACTCATGAATAAATGACTGATGTTATCGCGGTCGGACATGATGATCAGTCACGTCTGAGAGCGATACGTTCGGTTTTAACCAAGATGACTGCAGCAGCATCAGCTTCTGAGAAGAAAACCGTCCCGTCCTGCAGGATGTCCAAGCAGGTTCCTCTTCCCTGAAGTGATCATCACATGTGGCTTCTGCGAACGCCAACGGTGCTCATTTCCCCCGTCGTTCTGAGAACCAACCAACCCCACCCACCCTGCCACTGCTGCTGCCGAGGTCCTCCAAAGAGTTCATTCTCCTGGAGGTCACGTTCTTCTTCGAGTCCCACTGTTCCATCGTTCCATCGGTCGCTTCGTAAGTCGACGCCGACCTCACGTGACCATGTGCCATGATCATGTGTCTGATCAGTGGGGAGTCGTCGCAGAACTACACAGACTGAGATTAGTCATTTCTGTGTGTGTGTGTGTGTGTGTGCTAATGAGCCAATGAATGTTCCAGTTGTTGTGTTTTGTTATTACACACACACACACACACACACACTATCTCTGCTGGACAGCAAACCAACATTATTGCCTCGTCTTCGTCTTGTTCCCGTAAGTTCTGCACTTTGTTCTAAAACAGAAAGCCCCGCTGTTGCGTAATCAGCTAGCTGTTGGGTAATAGTGTCAGGCAAACACACACACACACACACACACACACACACACACACACACACACACACTGCTATCAGGCTGCGAGATAACAACATTACTCACAGAGATGGTGTTGGCTCTGGTTCAGTCGTGAAACGATCAGGTTGAGAAACAAACGCACGTGTGTCATTTGTGACATATTTTCCATCGAGCGTGTCGATGTGAAATAGAAACAAGTGGTAAACAAGGACAGAGAGTAAACACCTGAGTGGTGTCTTCTGTCCTCATCAGGACAGGCCAGATGTCTCTCACACACAGTGAGTAATGGGTGGGGACCAGCCAGCGCGTGTGTCACTGGTTCCAGCTCATCTGAAGCTCCAGAGTTCGAATGAAGCTCACGAGGAGCTGATCCAGAGGAGACCACCATCGCTGGCTGACGTCTGACTGCACAGACCTCATAGTTTCCGTCCCCTCCGGCTGGAGCGACTCGCACACGGCGATAATCGAAACATGAGACACGGTTCCAACGAGTCACCAGAGGAACGTGTTTGTCAGCGGAGTCTTGGTCTGGGACCAATCACACGTCATCAGTGAAACGCACACGTTTCCTTTTTTGACTGAGATGTGAAATGGTTCATTTCAGTTTGTAAATGGACACGTGTTGGACAGAGACGTCCTCACCTTCCAAACATGTCTCACAGCAAAACATCTGGTCGCACACGGAGCTCCGAGGGACACCTGACCATGATGACATCTGTTTCACCCGGAGGACCCCCGAGGGCCACCAAGGGCCACTGATAACACCTGAAGACCCCTGAGGACCCCTGAGGACCAGTGAGGACCACCAATGACACCCGAGGAGCCCTGAGGACCAGTGAGGACCAGTGAGTCAGAGCAATCACCAGATTCAACTTGTGATGTTGTTAGCGAGAGTTGACCTGTGTCCCCTTCAGTCTCCGTCCTCCTCCACAAACGTCTGGACAGACATTCCAAACATTCCTTTTAAGTCACGTTTTTGTTTGTGTTTTTTGTTCTTAACAGTCGTCTCTCGTCTCCCCAGTGTTGTCCAGCTTCAGAGCGATACGACACCCCTGCGATGATCTGCTGAGCCTCTGCTGGTGTTTATTGGCTCATTAAACGTGCGGCGGCCATGTGGTGTTCACATCAACGCAGTTGTTTTCACATTTTTGTGAATGACTCAGTCATCATAATGAACGAAGGTGAAAGAGAGAGGGCGGACAGGTTCGTGCCCCACCTCATTCTCTCAACGGCCACACCAGATCCCACGGGTGGAGGCCATCGGCAGCCGCGTGACGCGTCAGAGACGGACAGGTCCGGACAGGAATGAGGAGGTCTGAGATGAATCTCTGAGAAGGAGTGAGATGTTTGAAGAGGAGGAGGCCACCACACATGTCTGCAACAACACCTCTGTTCTTTATTCTCCAACATAGTTCATGTGAAGTCACGTGTTGATACATCGCTGGAACCAAGATGCTAACGCAGAAAAATAGAACCAATAAAACAATAAAACCATTGGAAGTGATGTCGTCATGGCTGCAGTCAGACTAAAGCATCTCTCAGATAAATAAATGGTAAATCATTGTAAATATCACGTTAGTCAGCAGGTTCGACATGGCGACGACGGTTGCTAGCACTCTTAGCCTCTTTGCTCGCTGTGAGCGGTGGATGAACGTTTTAACGCTACCGCTGTTCCACCCTCAGTCGTTCACCGTCGACCACGAAGCTACGGGACGTCCGACACTTCAGCTGGGGCGACATGAGGTCAAGTTGAGGTCAAAGTTAATATTCAAACATCAGGAGATGAACTGAACCCACCATTCCATGTGGAAGAAGAAATACAGAGTTTCCTTGTTCTCACTGAGAACACTTGAACTGCTTTATTTGTCTGTTTTTCACTGAGTATCTTTCCCAGGCCCGGCTGGGATCCGTGCGAGTCCGGGAACGTTGTCTCCAGGATGCCTGTTGGGTTTCCAAGGTAGTGGGAGTCAGCAGTCTGACCAGGGGTGACCCATGACTCGCTCGCTGGCTAATTCCCTGCGCGGCTGTGGGAGGGGGGAGCACCCGAGTCTAGAATCTGAAAGGTTATGGGAAGACGACATGGAGAAAAAAAAACATAATCTCAAAAAAAGTTTGGCTCTGCAAAGGTTTATGTCATAACAATGTGTTATTCTAGCTGTTGTGAAGCTGTCTGAGTCAGCCCCAACATACCCAACATACCACCAACACAACCTCCCCGTCCCCTCCCCCGTTCTTATTGGTTTCATCTCTAATCACAGTCTCTGCGTCAGTTTATTTACAGCTGCGCTGTACTGCAAACGTACGGCATCTGTCAGCGAGCTGGTTTCGGAGGAATCATGCTAGCAACTTGAATGAGGGAGTTAGCTAGCTAGCTAAGTAGCGGGTTTCCGCTATGTCCCTTTTGGAGAAAAAACAAAAACAAATTTTAACTGCAGAACAAAGCAAGTACGCGTTTTATTTAGTATTCTCTAACAAAGTATTTCTGGAAGTCCCAACTGAAGTGCTATGACTCAGCATCATAGCGCAGTTTGTTCTTGTCACCTTACTGATTCCACACAGAAGTCGGTTCCAGCCACTTTTCTTTTTACTTTCAGTGTCTCCCCAAGCTAACATGCTAACACACTAATGTTAACAACAGTTTGTTCTCTGTAGATTTGTGTGATCACATTTCTTCTTAGACCTTTGTCTTTGAATTGTGATTAAAAGTTGGCGTTGTAACGTTCCTGCACCGGCGGGAGAAGGGAGGTGTCATTAAGACTGTAAACTCATGACGGTTAACCTGGATTATCAACTAACAGAGAGAAAGTAAAAGTAGTTGCAGGTGTTCGGACGAGGTTAGCTTTCGGGGAATAGCACTCGCCGGGGGCTCAACAAGCAGGTTCGTCTGGTTCTACTTTCTCATCGGCTTTGGGAGATTCCGGGTGGGGCTGATGAGTTTCACATCAACTAGAACCTGAACCAAGAACCAAGAACCAAGAACCAAGAACCGGATCAACAGACAGGAACAAAGGCAAATACGCGGTGTTTGTTGCTGACACCACAGACGTTCTCTGACGGTGGTTGAAGTACAGTTTTGGTGCAGGCGGGTGAAGTAGGGAAATATTTGTTAAGCAGCCACAGGAAGAAGATTATCCCCGTCTGAACTCCCCCACCCACATCATTAAACTTGCTGTGAGAACTTGTGCAGGGCATCCAGGAGATGCATGGGGGGGGGGGGGGGGCAAATTCCAATTGACTGACTCGCTGCCGTACAAAGTGCCGTCTGCCGCCGCGTCCTGTGAGGAGAAGGGTCAGTTCATTCTGACTTCCAGTCAGAGTGACAAGATAACAGATAGGAGTCTGAAAGTGTGTTCACACTGTGGGCTCCGATTCAGAAGTCGGACATGTTTATGGAGTACAAACACAAACACACACACACACACACACACACACACGTTCAGTGAGTCATGGTTTGTAGTCATTCTGTTCCTCCAAAGACACATTTAGCTGCACAGAGTGAGAAACCCGTCCTCGTCCACTGAACAAGAACTTCAGAAGTTGGAACGCAGGAACAACAATGATGTGAGCGTTGGGCGGGTGCAGGATGTGAGTAAGATGGGATCGGTGTAATTAAACTGTTCCCTCTTTGCACTTTGCCTTCCTTCTCATCCTTTCTTCCTGTGTGTCCTCACAAATATTTGTCATAACCTCCCCTCCCACGTGCATTCCTATCAGCCCCTCCTTCACACGCTTGCTGGCTTCCCGTAAAGATGCTGCCTCACTCACTTCCTCATTCCTGTAAAAACCAATAAAAGAACAGTGATGTGGCAACGCTGGAGCTTCTGGTCTCTGCTGGGCAGGTTTTATCTTCACCCAGCATGTGTTTGGACATGAGATACTCGACAGTGATGTCGATACGCAGCATTTCTCAACCGCGCTGTCATTCGAGTGATTCCTGGATGATTTACGATGAACAACAACAACAACAACAGTGCAATAAGCAGTTTATGACAGAGGAACAACGTGTTCCTCTAAATGCTCTGAACCTGCCAAACTGTAAACACTTTCAATAACAAGGGGGAAAAAACATTGCAATGAGGAAAAACAGCACTTAAGATATTTTTAAAAATGCTTACCAAGATGATATTAGTAGTAGAAATATGTAGTGTATTTTTCTCTAATATTTAACAGTTATTTTCCCAATTTATTGCAAAATCAGCTAAACCTAAGTTAATGATCGTGCTATTATCCTAAAATAGGGATATGTATTAATCAAATATATCTTAAAACTACATTTTTAAAGGGTGATGTGGTATATTTTGCTCACAAAGAATTGTAAAACAATAAATTACTTGATAATAAATGAATGAATGATTAATTCAGATGAATTAATTGGATCTGAACCTGAAGAAACACGAGGTGAAGGTGTTTTGTTGTGAACTCTGTAATTCCACTGAAAGTGTTTTCTACTTCTAGTCTGAGGAGTTCCTGTTATGACTGTGGTCATTTGTTTGTGGTGATTTCTGTACTGACAGTGTGTGAGAGCCCTCCATCAACCATGTGACTGTGTTACTGACTGCTGATTGGCTGGCTGCTCCGTTTTAAACTCCAGCTGATGCCCGCCTCCTCTCTCTTCTTCTTCTCTTTCTTCTTCTTCTTCTTCTTCTTCTTCTTCTTCTTCGAAGGGAGATTCTGTTTATCTTTGTTAGGAGATGGGTAAATGTGATTTGATTTTGTTTTCATCTATATTTTCAGAAAGGTAAGATAGGGATGGGTTTAGTTCCTTTGGGCATTGTGCCTCTCTGAAGTCTAAAATTTTAAAATAAACTGATCTTCTTGGGAGTGGAAAGAACAGGGGCAATATATCATGTATGGCCCAGATGCCCCGAGGCCTGAGTCATAACATCAACAGCAACAAATTCTCAGTAACAATTTGGAATTTCCTCCTAAGATCATGAAGGGCCGATCCTCCAACATAAAAACGATGAGAAGCAGAATCTTATCTCAACATACAAGTGCAAATTACAATATCCTGGAAAACTTCAGTAGTTTTTGTCAGATATGTTTCCCATTAACAAAAAAACAAACGTAAAAAAAAACGATTTTTTTTTTGCCATCTTGCATCATGAGTTGTGGAACATAAGCACCATACTGGTTTAAGGTGCTGAGTATAAATATGAGACTGTATTCAACTATAGGTACAATAAGGATTGACTCATGACTATCAACTAGTCCCAAAGGCATCAAACAAAATTACAATCACCACCCTGCACTTCAAAAAAAGTCTAATGAATGGTAAATATGTTACTGATTTAAACTGTAGTTCATTTGTCAATGAAACGTGACTTTTGGATATTAAAGATACACACAATTATCAACTTTAAATTGCATTATTTACCATCACAGTAGCCAAATGACACTGTATAATATCAGCATTAGTGAAATGGCATGGGCCTAATGCAAATATTATTCAAAGGCCAATGATGCCATGTATTTATTCAAACAGGCCTTTATAAGTACAATACTGTAACTAAATACATAGACACACACGCAGGTGCACCCAAAATGCATTAAATCAAATGCAAAATACAAATAATTCACAAAACTGTACCTCAAATTGTACATTAACAAGGGGAAGAGCTAATTAATCTCTTTTTTTTCACATGCACCTGTAGATCATGTGACTTTGCTCTGTGCAGTGGATGCGGCCTCTGTGATAAACACCACGGTTGAAACGTCTCCTCCTCCACCAGTAAATAAAACAACACGCTGCTGCTGAGAACACGGCGGGGAACTGCTGAGCACGGAGCCGCTGTCAGGAGCTGAATAAATGTCCCCTGACTGTTCTCCGTGAACCTTCACTGGGACGCTTGTTAATCTTTCATGAATAGCAGAGGAAACTGGGATTACATGTTCTGCAGTTTCTAGTAACGAAGAACTCGGAAAGGTTCAAAAACAGGAACTGACCCTGAGACCCTTTGTGTGTGTGTGTGTGTGTGTGTGTGTGTGTGTGTGTGTGCGCCCACACACACGCTTTTCTGCAGTGCATGCAGATGGCGATATCATCGTCCCGATACACGTTATCAGTCGCGAGTGTGCTGACAGAAACACACACTGGACACAAACACACTGAACTAACATCTGCAGATCATCACAGCACCAACCGGACCTTTGTCACAGGCTCTTTTAAAAAAACGTTTTCCCCTGAAACCGTCATTGTTCACCGACTCACATGGTGGAGTTATCTGGAGAGCGTCGATCCTTCACTGACCTCCTGATGACATCGCTGGAAAGTTATTGAAATTCAATTTGTGACAGAAACATTTTTAAAGGAAATGGGGGGAAAAATCAACATTTGGCGATTTATTGTCATTATTTCTTCCCTCAACCAGACTCAGCTGTTGGATGTGTTTGTTGTTTTGATGCATCTCACTTTGACATGTTAGCATGCTAACATTAGCTAAATGGCCCAGTTGGGGTCGATGGTGCTTTCCACCAAACGTCCAAGTCGGACTTAGAGTCGCTTTCCCAGCTGGCGACGTTGGTCCAACTCAGAGGATCCGAGTCGATGTCAGCAGCTCTGAGTGAAAGAGGAACGCGCCATCATGGGGGACGGCTAATGCTAACGGGATGAAGCTGCCTGAGAAAATGTGGTGCATTCAGTCCAAAATTAAAAAAACGGGACACAGACGATGTCAGACCACAGTACCATGATGGTCTTTGAGACAGATTGTTCCCTCAAATTCCCACTTTCTTTGAGCCTCATTCGTTTCATTGGAATCTGTTCCCCGTCTGCGGAACGGGAACTTCGGGATGGATTTACTGGACGATGACGCGTGTCAGCTGGCAGAGGAGGGAGGAGACGGACGGCAGAGACAGGGACGCCTCGACCTCCAGCCGTGGAGGCGACAAGGAAGGGTGTGTGTGTGTGTGGGGGGGGGGGGGGCAGTGCTGTGTCTTCTAACAGAAAGCCAGCGGACATAAATACACACCACACACACACACACACACACACACACGTTGTACCTTCCTTCCTACCGAGCCAGGGCACCAGAGAGCGGGGTGACTCTGACCCACTTCCATCCTGCCATGACCCACATCCTGCTTCTCCCCCCCCGCTGCATGCACATACACACACTCACACGCACACGCACACACTCTAATCCTCACACTCTTGACACACACTTAAGAGAGAGGTCACTGGCTAACTGGGCCAACGCTTGTGTAACTGGCTTATTACAGCACAAATGTTAGAGCACGCGTGTGAGTGTGTGTGTGTGTGTGTGTGTGTGTGTGTGTGTGTGTGTGTGCTCGAGCAGATCCATGAGTCAGAATTTAATATCACATATAACCGATGTAGCGTCCGCGTCAGCGGTCACACCGCTGCAGGTCATCGTGTAAAAGAGCAAATGAGAGGATGCGGTCACATGATGGTGGACGTCATGTGACCCCGATCGCAAACGTGCCTTCACTGACGATGGCGACCTCCCGCTCAGCTGCTCATCTTCAGAACACACTTTTTATTTTCATGGGTGTCGCATGTAAACCTGCCGAGTGTTTCCTGTGGGACACGCTCTGATGCCGCCACTGCAGCCGCCATTGACCCCGATCTCTGTTCGATGACCTCACACACACTGGATCTGTCACAGGTCACAGTCAGAGGTTTGGAGTCACTATGTCTGAGTCGCTGCTCTTTATTATCTCCGTTTGTCATTATTCATCCATTAGTTCTTCACCTTCACCAGAATATTTCATTAAACTTTCACCTGCAGCTTTCGTTTTGCACCTGTTTCTCCTTAAAGGTTCAAGTCTTTGAGATGACAACATTACTTTAAGGTTCAATAGGGTAATAAGGTTCATCACGCTCATCTGAGGCCTGGATGTACTTAACATACATTTCAAAAACAGATTTCATTGATTTGCATGATGAATCAACGTGTCAATCTGTTCTTGTTTCCTTCAAGTAGCTGCTCATGTGTTTGAAAGCTGTGGTTTTACTGCCACCTGCTGGCGGCTCTGTTACACTGCAGCAATATGTTCTGCTTGACAGAACTGTATCATCATTTGAACCTGCTGTAGTTTTTATATTTACAGTCACACACACACACACACACACACACTCTTACAGGACAGCCGATATTGGTTAGCAAGTAGCACGTTAGCTTGCTAGTCGATTGGAACGCCATGTGACTGGTCTTCAAAATGTTACTTTGTCATAATAATTTTAAAAAAGCTCCCGACATGTCTTGTGTTTTACTTTAATAATAACAAAACACGCTAAAGAGTTTATTTAGGTGTTAGCAGGTCAAGACTATTCATGCACATTTTATTTCACAATTCTTTCTTCCTGGGAGAAATAATGACAAGTACTTTACAGTAAATGTTTCAGTCTTTTACTTCACTTGGTAACGATCAGAAAATGAAAGAGAAAGTGCAATAAAATGCAAACGACACACACACACACACACAGGTCTGGGGCACTCCTGAGGTTTTCAGAGGTTCAGTTCCACTTCTGCAGGAGACCCAGTGAATGTGTGTGACCCCACACTGATCAAAACGAGGTCACACATACTATTCTAGTGTGCACGCGTGTGTTAAATAGGTGTGACCTGAGGGGGGCGCTGCTGGGTCAGACTTGTGTCAGGAATCGTGTGCTAACGTTTCCCGTGGTGAGGAGGCGCGGGCGACCTCGCAGCTACATCTGACACGTGCTGTGGGATCATGTGATTGGCTGATTAAAAAAAAAAAAAAAAAAAACAGGAAGATAAACATACTGACAACAAAGAACCGACGACGACAAAAAAGTCATGAAGTCATTATAACGTGCCGGTGTACTCTCACTCAACTGTTTCACTGCGTTATATCCAGACAAACATGAGCCTGAACTACCAGTGCACGTAGTTGTAGTTTGTGTCTGTCGCTGAAACAAGAACAGACATCCCTGAAAAACAGACTCTCGTCCCACACCAAACTGAAAAGATTCGATGGAAATCTCTGCTGAAGAAACCTGAATTCTTGACGGTGTGAACATTCAAGGTTCACTCATTCAACAGCGAAGTCAACAAATAATAAAAACACATGCTTGTGTGATCTAATCACAAGGTTCTAGCATTTCTGTTTACACACACACACACGTGAAACTTTGGATTAAGTTTTCTTCATGGTCCCATGATCCAATAAATATTTAAATTGTGATCACATGTTCAGTGGGAGGAACTATTTAGTTAGGAACTAAATATCATTTTGAACTACAACATCCTCACAGTCCACCTTCCAGCTGCAAAGCCAGTGATTTGCGCCCTCTGCTGGTTAGACGGAGAAGTGTTGAAAGTTAGACAGAGTAGATGCGGCGGCATCAGCACGATAAACACATTACAGCAGAATCAATAATACAGATTTGAAGGTTAAGTTGAATTATTTAAGGTTATTTGAGGTTAAACTTCTTTCATGTAGAACTTAAGACTTGATCTATTGTTTGTGAATGTTGTCAACTTTTTATTTCTAACTCAAGGATGCTCCAGAGCGTCCTACTGATGCGCTCCGATTGTGTCGGCCGTCCAAGTTCACAACTCACCGTGGTGTTGATAACTGGTGAAACAGAGTTGTCTGCGTTCCAGTTTCATCACAACACAGCCGGTTGGTAAAAAAACGGTGCTTGTTCTGGTCGTTGGTGTGTAACGTGTGGTATCGGAAAACGGCAAATCCAACAGTTGTGTACCCGACTGTGTACAAACACGCGTTCACACAAACTTTATTTAAAGTCCTGTGGCCAAACAATCTAAACAGCGAATCTACGTGCGCTACATCTGACTGGTGACGCTCCAACATCTTGTCGGTTCAAACAACGGGTGAGGGTGAACCCATGATGGACAGATGTGAGGTGTTGGATGAGTCAGTCTCTCTCTCTCACACACACACACACACACACACACCTGAGTCGACTTGTGTTAAACAGCCCTTTGCTCCGCGCACAAACACACAAACTCTTCTCCTCTTCTCCACGTATAATACAATAAAATCATCTGAATGTATTAAATTAACACCCATCAGGAGCCCGGTGTGCCTGGGACCAGACAACCAGAGGAAGAGGCTGAGAACCTGGACCCACTGATGACAGACCATTCAGATGAAGAGCAGGAACTTGGTCCTCTTTTTAAACCTTCAGCCAATAAAGGAACCCTATGTAGCATTAGCATGATTAGCACGTTCTCCCAGGTTTGTGTGTCGGATTCAACTTTTGTTTGGCTCTGCCGGTCACCTGACCATCTCAGGCAGTGACAGTGGTTCATCTTAGATCTGACAAGAACATTCCAGTGTTCGATGTATGTGACAGAGGCCAAACTTTGGTATATGGCAGGTTGACGTCAGGACGCAGACCGGTAAGAGTTCATAACACTGTAACACACGCTGTGACAGTCCAGTCATTGTTCCACACCACGGTGACGGCGTGCTGGAAAAAAAACGATGAGTGAAGGAAAGAGGGGTGAAGGGGGTGAAGGAGTGAATGAGTGAAGGCGTGAATGAGTGCTACACGCAGGTCAGTGGAGGTCGTCTGGTCTGTTTTTTTTGGAGGTTGGTATAAAAAAAAGCAGCAGCTCAGTTCCCTGCTGCTTTGGTTTTTGTTTGTGAGCTACAAGCCTCAGCAGACTGTGGGGCTCCACCCCCCACCCCACCCAACCCCCCGGCACAACCAGAGTCCGAGGCAAACGCGGCACAGACACCAGGTCCGGCCTGCTCCAGAGTTCACAGGCGTCCAGCGTCCAGCTGTGGAGCTCAGTTGACCCGGATGCCTGAGATGAAGGGCAGCCCGGTGGAGACCTTCTTCTTGTACTCCACATAGTCCTCTGCAAAGAAGTGGATGAGAGAGAGCTCCTCCTCCTCGATGCGCTCCCGGAAGAATCTCCAGCTGGCTATCGTGTAGCCCAGGATACACACCGGGTTACACAGCATCACCTGTCAACACAAGAGTTACCATAGCAACATGAGACAAGGCGCTGGAAGGACAGGATGATCAGATAAACCCTTTAACACCCACGGTATCACCGGCGATACGTTCAAGCTGGCATACTTTGGAGTACCGTAATGACATGACTATTCTGTTTCAGAAATCATCACATCGACAGAGCGAATAGGATTACTGTAATGACGGCAACATTCAGGAACCTTCTCTACACCAGGTAGAGGAACCTAGTGACTCTTCTCAGCTTTCATTCAATGTTTGACGCGAACATCAAAGTGATCCGTAATGAGGACGACGCTGTGCTCGGACCTGCGTTCCAATGCTCCAGTAGAACCAGCCCACGTAGGACGGGTGTCTGAAGTAGGCGTAGACCCCATCGGTGACCAGCACGTGGCTCTGGGCCTTCTCGTTCTGAACGATGTGGTTGAAGTTGGAGCCGGCGGTCAACATGGCGGCCTTCCGCAGGGCTTCGCCCCAACACCATGAGCAGACCCAGGAAGCTCAGCCAGCTCAGCTGCTTCAGCTCTGAGGGACAGGACGGGACCGTGAGCCACGTTTTGTCAGGTCAGACGTTCAGTTACAGACATTCCAAACAAAAAAAAAAAAGACAGACAGGAATTTGTTTTATTTAATAAAAATATTCATTAATTAAAAACACAATATATTTTGAAAATGATATTAAAATTAAATTAAAATTCCAGTAAAATACAATACACAGAGTGAAATCAAAAAGAATATCAAACATACAATATATCCAATATTTTACAGCCAGAAATGTACAACATGCTAATTAGACATATAACCAAACAGCAGCAGCACTGTATTCGGTCATGGACAAGGAAGCGTCAGACCCACCGACCTGGGACTGTCAGCTTCTCCACAGTGAACTCCACCCACGAGGAGACGGCCGCTAAGGTGTATTCTACACTGTGGTTGAGCAGGAAGGAGTCCAGAGACAGGCTGCGAGGGTTAATGATGGCCGTCACCAGGTACTCCGAGTAATGGAAGAATGACAGGGAGCACATGTACCTGCAGGGAGGAACCACAGCGTCACCGACCGACAGAACGCACGCACGCACGCACACACACACACACACACACACACACACACACTGCGTCATTTCATCTCCAGAAACAATTGTGTTGTGGTCCAAACTGAAGACAAGTTCTTCCTTCTTAAACATAGAAGAACGTCTGCACTGGACATACGTACGCATCAAACAATCACATCCGTACATCATTAGTGAAGTGTGTATTTTCTCCGTTCATTACATGGAAACTAAAATGTTTTTGCTTTAATTTCCATAATTGAAGCCTGCAAGCTCAAAAAATTACAACAAGTTAACTAAACTAACTACAGTTTAAATATAAACCTCAGAGCTGATATATTGGAATTTTGAATATTTCAGTTTATAGTTAATGAATCTAAAATATGTGGAAGTTTGGCTGTTTGAATTTAATTACTGGGGAAATGATTGTAATTTGTTTTAGATCATCTATACGTGATCACACATTAACGAATCACTGAGTAGTTCTCAAATATCACCAAAAGTAAATGAAAACAAACATTAATAAATGATAGAATGAAGATAAAACAGTTTAAATCAATCGAGTATCAGTGCAGCTGAATTAGATGTGGGTTTCATAAACAGGGAGTGTGTGTGTTTGGGGGGTAGTTCACGTACCAGCCGAAGTGTGTCCATGTGGTTTCAGAGCAGCTTAGAATTAAACCGCAGCCAAACGTGACGCCCAGAAAACAGGCTCTCACAGCGACCTACAACACGTTAGCAGAGCAAACCACCGTTATAATTCACATTCAGACAGAGTCGCTGACCGCTACGTCCACTTCGGGGTCAAGAGACGTTCTCCTCTGGTGTGACACAGGAAGTAAAAACGTACAGCTGAGGAGCAGAAATTCCCATTTCAGAAAGAGAGATTTTGACAACATGACATTTCAGTTGCAATAAATAAAGAGCAGGAGAAAGACTCTTTAACCATCCTGTCTTCCTGTTGTAGTATGCGGTAAAACCGAGGAGGACGTCTCCCTTCATGTCCCCTGGTTTCTCAAACAGAGGTGGAACATCTGTATGTGGGCTGTCATTGACTTCCACTGTGACCGTGACAACAAACTGCATCATAGATAACAAACCCGCAGAATGAAGGAACCTGGAACTAGAATCGAGTTCATTCAAAAACAAGGGTTTGTTCGTCCAATGAAGTGGGCAGTCTGCGAAAAGCCTTTTTCCCCCTCAAACACTGAATTATCTGGACTTTTCAGTGAATTTAGTATTTTATTTTGTTGCCGTGCATGTTCTTATGCCAGTCGTTGAGAGGAACATATGTTGTTTTGTTGATGTGACTGGGATCAGTGGTGGTGTGAACAGACTTCTTTCATTCAAGCTGTCTTTTGGGTGTGTGGAAGGCGGGGTAAAGGGCAAAGAAAGATTATTTAAATGTATGAGAAGAACTTGGGACGTTAATGGGTGAATGGTTGACAGGCTGCACATGCTGTCATCATGATCAGATGTTATTCCACATAAAAAAAAAACTTCTGGAACGTTGTCACTCCACTGGCCTTCATTAACAGTAAAAACAGTTAAGAATTAAAGTGATCAGGGTAGAAGAAGGAACCAAGCTGTGATTGTGGTGTCTCAATCTAAGCTGTGTCAATGGAAAACTGACAAGTTGTCAACTTGGCAGACACACTTCAAGGAAAATTCACTGATGTTTATTCAATCCCCTGCAAATATTGTGGTGTTTTTCTATGAAATCTTCCAAGTGACACTGACACATTCATGACATCAGTTGGAGGAAAATCTCTTACTGATTCTTAAATTACATTTAAAAACGAGGCTATTTATCCCCTGTAATCTTCAACGTACAACGGAGCAGGCAACTAATATTAAGCTGATAAACTACTTACACCGTGAATCGCACAGAACTGGCTCGATGACGCAATTCTCCAGAGAGCTCAAAGTGGTTTATGTGATGAAATCAGAATTTTATGAACCCCACTGCTCATGACAACATTCCATGAGGTGGAATGTTGGGGGGGTCAGTTCCTGTCATCTTATGTCCTCAGTCACACTGAAGCTTTGAAAGAAACGATACAAGTGGTTCCAGGTCGCAGGCAGGAAGGTCAGTGCAACTTAACATGGCTTAGAATTCTATTTGGAACGCATCGACACAAGCTGTCTCCCTCCCCGTTCGTCTAATAAGATTATTTCAGTTAGCAGCTACGTTAGGTTAAGCTAGCTGGCAGCTAGCTTAACAAAGTGGCAGCAAAGTGGCGTTAGAATGACAGCGTCCATGCGATGTTTAAATGTGGTACATGTGTAACTTACGTGAAGTAAACACCACATAAAGCCAAGAAGCAGACGAGCTAGCGGCTGTGCTTACCTTGTACAGAGGTCCCCGGCAGATGAGTAAGAGGAGGCCGTGATAACTGCAATGTGCAAACAAATCGCTATTTTCCGGGGGTTTCCGTCAGATAATCAAAGACCCAGTCAAGATGGCCAAACCAGGTTCTGATCAACGGGATTACGATCACAGTGAGCCCTAAAGTGAAGCTTTTTATACTTACTCTTGCTTCTAGCACCAACTTACTGCCTGCCATGATGGATGGGCTCTACTGGATGAACTATCGCGAGATTTCATGGGAAGCGGCTCTGCTGATGACGTCATGAGATCGCGGTCCACAGGGGACTAATCAGCAATATCCTCGTACACATCCTCGTAACACAAAGCTTTGAGGAGTGTGTATTATCTAGCTTTGACTTATTCTGTCTGTCTTCGTAAAAGAAATAGAAAACAAGAGACAGATCATGAGTATCAGAGCACATCAGAAGGGGATAACTTTGTGTGTATTAAATATAACGTTCTAAACGTCTGTACAAAAAATATATAGGTATCTTTCCATTGAGCTCATTTTGGAATTTTTTAAACTGCATTAGCAAAGTTTCCACATATTGAGTGGATAATGTTTCTCTGGTAACATAAATCATTTATGTATTTTCCAAAAAGAAACAGAAATGCAGCTTTTAAAATCCCAGTTGTGAATCACGGTGTGCTATGCAGGGAGAGAAACACGGGCTGTCATGTCAGTTTCTTTCTCTACGGAACAAATGCAACATGGAAAAACAAAAAGTATAAACATGTTTTATTCTTAACAGTGATAAGATATATTACAAATTAACAAGTGACAAAGCTCATGTCTCACTACATCATTATTAATCAATTCATCAGTGATATACATTCAGTATTTCCCGTCTCATTAAATACAGTCGGTTCAGCTCCATTTCATTGGTCACTTGATGCCTGACGATGTCAATCCGGACAAACGTTCACATCCTACTTTGTTTGGATGCTGGAGAAGAAACATGTGTCTTCAGAGGTGACGACGGCTCTGCGGGGCAACATAAACAACAAAACAGTCAGAACTCTCATCTCAACACAAACCGCCGCGGTCGGTCCTTGTTGAATAAAATGAAGTTAGTTCTCCTTCACACTACGAACAGATAACTGATAAACAGCACATTTTGAGAGTCTGTTCTTTGACTAGTGACAAAAAGTGTATAGAAGCAGGCATGAAACACAATCTCTAAGATTCTTAGGTCGAGTTTCTGACACAATCCATCTTTTAATGTTTTTCTTGGAAATTTCCTGGTATGTACTGTACATGATTGTATCTTCTCTTCTTTTTTTTTAGTTTTCTGTCTCTGGTGTTTGACAGAAAGTTGCACACCATATTGTACTTGTGTTTCAGACTCGGACTGACTCAAACTGTTACAAGTCTGCATGTCAGTGCGACTACAAACACATGACAAACACACAACTTCACCTGGTCTTTGCTGGTCTCCACTCCCACCAGGAGCATCGTCACATCGACCTGTCAGTCCATCCAACATGTCTTTGTACTGCTTCTTATGGCGAGGTCGGATAAACATCCCGAACTCTGACACAAACACACACACACACACACACACACAGCATCAAGGTGGGGAAACAACCGACAGCAGACGTTGAAGGACGGGACACACGGGTGAGAAGGTGCAGGTCCTCGTCCCTCTCCGTGAATAAACTCACGACTGTGGTCACCAGGTTCTCATAGTTGTCCGTCATCTTGTAGCTGTGAATCGCCTGAAAGAGCTGAGACGACCTCTCTGCTCCCAGCGTTTTCTTCACGTCAGCCAGAAACACGCTGTGGACGGCCTTCTTCTGAGCAGGCGCTAACGGACATGTGGAGAAGAAACAACACATCCAGTATGGTTGTAAACAGACAGTCTGGACCTGCTGCAGCCAGGGGGTGGGGCTTAGGGCTCAATCCCACCGGTCTGTTTGTCCGTCTGTGGCTGTCTCAGGCCCTCCTGGCTCAGGTGTTCTCCTCCGTGGTTTAGCTGCTGCGTGTTCAGCTGGCTGGAGGTCAGAGCCGTGCTGGGATGTCCATGACTTGCTTTAAGAAAAAAAAACAACAACAACATTGATTCTGGGTTTGACTCCTCTGATTGATCACGTATGAAGATCCTCCTTCTGTCCACGTGTCGAGGACATAGACGTATAAACTCTGGCGTACCGCCATGCAGCAGCAGAGACTTCTTCTCATCTTTGGACAGCGAGTGATCAGGTTTGTATCCACACCCCGTCCCCGTCAGCTGCTGGCACACCTCATCAAACCTCTTTTTGTGATGCGGCCGTACAAACTGGTAGAAACCTGCCGTGGAAGAAACACACACACACACACACACACACACACACACACACACACACACACACACACACACACACACACACACACACACACACACACACACACACACACACACACACACACACACACACACACACACACACACACACACACCTCCACATCTGTTCCAGGAAACCACGTGTTCACCTGCTACATGGATCAACAATGTAAAAGATAAATGCATTTAATAAAATGTATGTATTAAATACACATTATTTTACAATGTTTACAAATCCCTTGAAATGAAATCAATGAAGTAACTGGGTGGGGTGTTTTTTATTTGGATATATACAATATATTTACTTTAATATATGTATATATTTCCTATTCAGTTACCAACGTATGTTGATTTGATTTATCTATTTTTTTATATTGTATTTATTCACCACTTTCTTTCCTTTTCTTTCGGGGGTTCCCTCAGTTCTTTCTTTGTTTTTTATTATTCTTACATGATTGACGGGTCTCTGACGATACACAAATCCCATCCCAGGTGTTTCCTCACCGCGGAGCAGACTGTGAGTGTTGGTGTCTTCGGTCAGGACAGATATCTCCGCCAGCAGCACGTCCAAGTCGTCGTTCCTCTTGTACGTCTGCAGAGCCTGGACGACTCGCTCAAAATTCACCTGGCTCAGAGACCTTTTCATCTCTGCCAGGAAGCTCTTGGCCCTGCTGGCTTTACATTCCTCAGACACGTCATCCAACACACTTTTCCTCTACATGGAGGACATGAAAACACATTCATGCTAATTGTCAAGCACCTCGTGTGTTTCTGATGCGAATGATACATAGATGTTTTTTTTCTTGTTGTTATTTTAAACATACCTGTTCTTGGACCAGTTTTATTTTACGTTTTCCTCCACGCAATTCATCATCAACCCTCTTGTCATATTGAAGAGACAACGTCGACAATCGACTTAACTAACAAAATGAAAGATTCACATCAGTCAAACAAAATAACTCTTGTTATTAAAGTGATTTTACTTTCCCCCACAGCCAGCTGGACTGACTGGACGGAAAGAATATAGCACTTCTGGTAGCTGTGTGACTGCTTCTATTAGCATCTGGTAGCGGTGTGATGGGCATCCAGGCCATGTTAGCCTGTGGTAGCGTCAGATTAGCCTCTGTTGGCCATACAAATAAAGTGAAGGTACCTTGTCACTTCCAGCAGCACCATCAGCTGCCCCTCCTCTGGGCTGGTCGCCTCGCTCCAGAGCATCCAGCAGGCTGGTTGGTTTCATCTGACTCTCCTGCATCTCTGACTCGTACTCGACACAAATCCTGGCCATCCCATTGGCCCCGCTCTGCTCGTCTGAACAACCGCAAGAAACATTCAAACATTTTCACGTTTGGAACCGACGTGCACATCTGACGGTCCACTCACTCAGTCGTCTCCTCTTCAGACTGGGAATGTGGGCGTCCAGCATCTTGGCCTTCTGCGTGCAGGAGCTCCGGGAGGAGGAGCTGGACGGGAATGCAGGCGCCGGAGGTTCCGGTGAGCACACTGGGCTGCTGCTGTGTGGTGGAGCCGTCTTCACCGCCACTGGTCTCTGACATGTCCAGACACACACAGTAAACACTGAGCAACAGCCAGCAGGCTGTCACACACTACTATTAGGTATGTAAGATGACCCCATCTACACCCGTCATCAGAAGACAATCACACTGTTTGACTGAACTTACTGAGATGAACATAATACGAGAATAAAATAATACTGTTACAGCTCTTCTTTATTGGCGGTATTTGTACATCATATCTCATCATGGAGTGACGTGTTCATGTCCCTCATGTCTGTGTGCGTCTGTGTGTGTGTGTGTGTGTGTGTGTGTGTGAAAGAATCTTGGTATTAGTATTTATCCATTTATTCCATATATATATATATATATACTTAAAATATTCACATGTAGATTTCCACTGAAGCAATATTTCATAAATATTTTTTATTCACATTTCAAAAACACTATTTAATATTTTTTTTTATAAAAGTAGCACTTAAATGACCTACCAGTTTCTGTGAAACCCTGAAGAACTGGGAGACGTCTCGAACGATGTTTCCAAAGTTGTCATCGAGGCGCACGTGAGGCCTGACCCACGATGGAAGGTGAGCTCGAGCGTCAGTGCTTTTAAACCTGTGACAGTCACATTACTCTTTGTCAATAAATGACAGAAATGTGGGAATGGGACTGGTCAGCGACGACCTCTGATCACACAGGAAGATGGCTCCGTAGTCGTCCTTGTGGCGAATGACTCTGCCGATGGCCTGGTTGACAGCTCTGAAGGCCTGTTCCCTGTACCACTCCTGACCTGTCAGGTACTGCACGCACACGCACACGCACACGCACACGCACACGCACACGCACACGCACAGGACAAAAACTGCTCAGAGGACAGAAACCTTCCTCAATAGCGACAAACTGAGCTCAATCTCACCTTCTCACCAGACTTTCGACTCCGGTTCATCTCATCCAAAAACTGCATCTTCAGGATGACTCGAGGGTCCATCTTTGGGGGGAAGGGAAGACCGGTGATAATAACGCCCCGGCCGAAGGTGTCTGCGAAATCCAGACCCTCGCTGGCCTGACAGGGGAAACATCACACAACAATCACTGTCACTGATGTCAACAGAGGACGAAAAGGATGTTGATGTCAGAAAGTGACCGTCTTTATAATAAGAATGATCCGGAATCTACTGTGTTGGTCAATTTTGTTCTAAAACTTCTGATGAAGTCTCATCAGTAATATGAATCATGACTTAGCAGATTGTGATGTTCAAAAGTCCGCTCACCTTCCCTCGACACACGGCCATGAAGGTTGCTCCTTTGGATGTGGTGTCGCTGACTTTGTTGTAGTAACTGTCCATCACCTAAAAACAGGGAAGACGGTTTTGTTCTGGTTTTCTCGTGAATTCTCCCAGTTGCAGATGTACCGAGACGTTAAAGCGGAATTTCTTGCAGATATCGAATCAAAGCGGGGACCTCGGTGAAGTTGCCTTTGCCTTTAGACTCCACAAATATCGGCTTGACGTTCTCGATGCGAGACGCCTGTCCGTTGGCCTGGTGGGAACACACCCGAGGATTATAAACGTCCCGTAGGTTGTTCAACACATGACTGAGGTGAAAGTGTACGTACTCTCCAGAACTCCAGCGTTTTTCCCATCAGGGGGAAGGAGGGAAAAAACACCAGGAGGCCGTGAGGAACCACACGACTCAGGTTGGCTGTGGGCGAACAGACGGAAAAAACACGAGGCGAGAGGTGATTAAAACTGTATCTGGAAGCATGACAAAAAAAAGTAAAAGGGGTTTTCTGGATCTTATCTGGTTTGGATCTTACCGACGGTGTTTCCCAAAGACGCCATGTTTTCAGGAACAAACCTGATGCACGTACGGACAGATTCGATTACAAGGAAAACAAGTATGAGTGTGACTGTTCAACGACATCGGGTAAGTCCATATGATAACAGATGAAATCACCATTTATTAAAGTGGGGACATGTGCATCGTCATAGCAACCAGAGCAGAAACCAGGATCATCAGAAGAATAAATGAATAGAAGACAAAAAAAGACTGATAAACAATAGTACCTGATATGAAGGTGGTCATATACACAGTATCCTGGTTTATTTCAACAGTATCTGATATAAAAGTGGTTATACACACTAAATCCTGGTTTATTTCAGTTAAGATGTAAAAATGACGAAATCGTCAGACTCCAACGGCTCTGGTGTCACTCTCTGCACACGTGCGACACGTACTGACCTCTGATCAAAGGCAGAACTCAAGGACACCCCGTCTGGTCCCCTGCCAATGATGCTCACAAAGATCTGGTCTCGGCCGATCACATGACTGTTCTCCAGACGCACTGGGAAATCTCTGCACCGACAGCGAGAGCAACTCATCATCGTGGGTTTTTTTTAAAACCACCCCCCCCCATCAATAACGGCCGGGGGAAATGCTGAGGCAGCTCCAACCCAACATACGTACATTCTCATCTCAGCAGCGAAGGAGGACAGCGGGGACAGAGTCCCACTGGTCAGGATGATGCAGCCAACACCTTGTTTCTTCAGGTCCTCCATGCTGAAGCCGGGAGAGAAGCACCAGTAACTCAGGATGTTACCTACAAACATGAAGAGAAACACACCGGTCAGTCTGACAGGAAGCTGCTGGCGGTTTTATTTCCATGTTTACTTCTCTGTGTGGACACACACGACCGGCCATGGAAGGCTGATGTGTCACCAGACCAACAGCAGTTGTTGTTTATTTGTTAACTAAGCAGCAGCAGATGGTTTGTTCAAGAAAACAAACCTCTGTGATTCTCTTAAATTCTCTGAACTCTCTGTGATTTCAAGTTAAAGTCACTTCATCAGCAACACTGAAATTAAGAAAATCCTGCTCATGGTTTAAAAACTCCTTTTTATCATCTTGGTCAGATTAGCTTTGATAAAACATCTCATTTAAACTGTTTTGTTTCCATATTTATGTGAAGAGGAATTAACCACTTTAGTTCGGTGATGGATTGCTTGTTCTTTCCAGAGAAACACACAAACAAATCCCAGGTGTACATATCTGCACTGCTGCACATATGTACATCTGTATGAGCTGCACCGTTTTGTCGTCCTTGTATTTCTGTGTGATGGACGTGTTCACCTCGGCATGTCGTCACCTTGTTTCTTTGGTGCAGACGAAGCCCAAACGTCAGTGCTCTGTTTTTTCTTCTGGAAGCTGTTGTCTCGATGGATGTGGACCTGAGATGCACAAACACTCTCACAAGCGCAGTCCTCTGGTCCATGATGGTCAGAAGTGGCACCTTATTCACTCTTAATTCTCTGTGTTTTATCAGGATTTCAGTGGATTTGTAGGAGTTTGAAGATTTATGTGTAGAGAGATCTGGAATGTGAACTAAATGAGGAAGAATGGAGGAGAATAACAGGAACCTCTGGGAAAAGTTAATGCAGATGCTACTTCACTCAGGGACAGGGACTTTCCTACATGTGTTATGGGATACAACCACCAGGGGAAGGTTCTGGAGAGAGATCCCTGTCTCGCCAAGATGATGCTTATTAGGTGACGGGATTGTCAAAACATGACTTTACAGTTACAAAGGTTGGGATGGTCGCAGCAGCCTGGAATATCCTCAGGTTGTGGAAAAGTACATCATCGTTCTAATTTTACCAGCAAACATCTGAGTCCGAGGAAACTAAACGTGACAGACACACGGTCAAGGGGTTTTCACCTTGAAATGAGCCGTGGTGGACTCCTGCTGCTGCTGCTGCTTCGAGCCCGTCGACGGTTCCCCACAGAACACCAGCTGAAAGAGACGGCTGCATCAGGGACTGATGCTCACGCACCCATGACAATGAATGCTGATGCTAGGCTAGGCTAATGAGCATCTGAGTGACGGTGAACGATAACAAGTCCTTCATCGTCTGTACGGGACACACCTGTATGATGTCCGACAGCTTCTGCAATCCACTCAGGTTGAGGAATAATCCGGATTCTGATGAGAAACATGAGTGTCACAGGTCAGTTTTCTGTGTCGGGTCTATAAACATGCAGCCAGAACACGACAAGTCCCAACATTAAATGAGCCTCAAAGTAGTCAAAGAATTGTCGGGATCAGAGGAAATCTCCTGCTCAGATTACAGGTGTATTGGACCTTTAGCATCAACATTCTATGTACATCAGGGAGGTGACAGAGTCATACTCACGTCCTGCTAAGTATCCACTGATCTGCTCCAGAGCCTCGTACACAAACGTCTTGGTGTCGTAGGTCAGGTGGGCTCTCTGGAAGAGCTCATAGATGAAGCTGAGGGACACAGAGGACATTGGGTCAGTCACTGGAACAGACGAAGCCTCCCGGCTGTAAGCCGCTAACGTTAGCAGCTATTTTTGTAATGTTTATTTGTTGATAATTAAGATCACACTCTGTTCGGCTCTATTCTATGTTATCTTCAACCTATTCTATGCTACCGTACACAGCAAATTGAGGACAAAAATGAAAGTACAGAGCACCTTTAGGAATTTGACATCACATGAGGTGTCTTTAGAGAATGAGTCAGACATTTTTTTTATATGTTCATGTGTTTTCTGAAACTGCAGGTGCTGAGCTCCATTTCAGTTCAGTTCAGTTCAGACAGACCGGTTTGCTCCTCTCGTGATGTCTGCAGTGCACACGCACACACACACAGTCTGTGTCATATGCACATGCACAACACACGCATGCATGAGCACACAACTCCAATGTCCATCCCAAACTCTTCGGTCTGCGGCGTGTAGCACACTTTGACTTACTGTACCTTCCAGGTTTGGTGACGCCTCTGTCGGCCGGAACATCAAACGAATCGATAGCAGCTTCCAGATCCAGCAGAATCTCTGAAAACATAAAAAGCAGTTTGTTTCCTGCGTCTGACCAATGAAAGGGAACTCTTTTCTCCCCACAGAGAACACTTACGTTTGATTTTAGCCACGTTGGCTATGTCGATTTTTAAACCTGAAACCACGAAGCAGAGAATGTTCACTACATGCACTTGTTTGTTTTCACCCCTGTGTGTGGGGAAGAGAGGAAGGAGACATTCTGACCACCGCTGAGGGAGTCGCCGTCTGCGTCACCGAAGACGCCAGCACTGGCATCTTTCGCCTGCTCCACCAGCAGTCTGTCCACCGCGCTGATGGCCGAGGCCACGTCATAGGGGGTCAGGTCAAAGGACGTCGACTCTTCACACGTCCTCTCCTGCAGAGAACATCGACACGCCGGTTTCCGCTGGAACGGATCGATCCTCCTCAATCAAATTTCACGTGCAGCCCGTTACCACGTTGTGAGCTTCATCGAAGATGACCACAGCGCCGTTCAGCTCGATGTTGTGTGCTCGACGGCTCTGACAAACAATAACACCATGTCAGACAATATTAACAGTATAACAACACAATAACACAAAAAATAAGTATTATCTTTGGAAGGAGTTTGGTGTACAACGGATTTTTAGATTTTTTTATATCGATCGACTTTTTTTCTTCTGGATTCATGTGCACGGATGTAAAGTTTGAGTTTACCTTTGGATCCAGGAGGTAGTTGTAAGGCATGAAAATCACATCCGCCTGCTGTTTTAAATTACGGGACAGGTAGTACGGACAGGCCCTGCAGAAAAACCCACAACACATGAAACTCATGAGACTTAAAACAGTACTTATCAGACTGACACACCACGACACCTGGAATTAAACACGCCGGTATCAATCAAATCAACACCACTCTCCATTATGAACGGCGTCCCCAACATCACCAAGGACCTCTCACACCTCTGTTTGCTGCCAAACTTGACCAGCTCTTCTATGTCCAGAATAGAATTCACCAGGTCTTTGTCGGTGCTTTTCTCTAGAGAACACAGGGAACAATGTCACCGTCTGATACAAGTCGGGTCGCCATGGAGAACAAGGCGAGTGTGTCGAGGAAGAGGGCAGAGCCTTACCGTCGACGTTGTTGTAGAAGGCACACGTCCTGGTGGAGACTTTTCCTCGGCACATGTGGACCTAGAACGTTCCACAGTAACACAGACATGTGTGGGTGTGTCTGTAGAGACCCTGGGCTGACATTCATCCTCTCACCTTCACATAGTTGCTCTCCTGTCGCATCACCTCGGGGTTGATGCACATCTGCTCTCTGGACCCCAGCACGCAGATCTTTGGTCTGAACCAAAACGGCATGAGTTAGTACAGATATTTTCTCAAAATTCAGAACTCGGCTTATCTCTGCGTTACATCACGGAGCCGAAAGTACAGTTTAATTGTTCTCTGTCCTTTTTCAAACTTTCAACGATCAAAAATGCACATTAAAAAGTTACCTATATGACGTGTTCCTTAGTTCACCGACGACCTGGCTGAGCTGGGAGTGCGTCCTGGAGGCGTAAATGATCTTTGGAACGTCCGAGTAGGACGCTGGAGGACAGAATCAGATACGGTGCCACGACATGAAACAAAGGTTGTGTGTGTGTGTAGAACCAGATATAGTTTATACAACAGTAGACAGTGCTGTTAGCGTACTTGGTGTGTCGCCATCAGGAGGCGCTGTCCCCCAGGATGACAGAGGTGCGTTGGGGAACAGCTCCTCCCCTCCCATCCTCTCTGCGATCTTGCGAGCAGATATGGTGTTCTTGTAGTGCTCCCTCCAGGCCAGAGTGGCACACAGCAGGCACAGGGTTTTACCCGTTCCCGTGGGACTCTCCAGAACGCCATTCTCCTTCTGTAACACACAGGAAGACGTGACCATCGACTGGAGCTTCAACCGGAATCCATGGATGTTTCCATGAAGATGTTCTTTTTATCGTAATTTATTGTTCTACTCTTGGTGATGGATTAGTGAGGACCACAGGCTGGGATGAACTGCTGGGGTCTCAGAAAGAACATGGAGGAGATGGCGGACGGATGCTCTACGCTGCATGGGCAACAACAAGCCCTGGATAACCTGTGACACCAAAGGCTTCCTGAGCCAGAAGAAGAAGGCCTGCGCGCTAGAGCTGGGACGCCCCCCCTACAGCGCATCTTTAACCTGAGCTTGGGACAGGGGAGGGTCCCCCAGCTGTGGAGAACATGAGGCCACACACCCACCAAGCTCTGGATCCTCTGCTGTTTGCTTACAGAGGGAAGGTGGGAGGAGAGGATGCCATCAACTTCCTGCTCCACCGATCTCTCTCACCTGGGCCCAGGCAGCGGTGTTGTGAGGATTACATTTTTTGACTTCTCCGGTGTTTTTAACACCATCCAGCCTCTGCTCCTCAAGGACAAACTCACAGAGATGGGACGGGATTCCTGGCTGCTTTTGTCTAACAAAAAATAATCTCAGGTTGACAGAGTCTTTTTTGGGCTCGCTCTTGTCTGTCAACACACAATTGCACACACACTTTGTGTCTTCCGTTGCTAATATGAGTGTATACTACACTAATATTATTGGCTCAACTTCCGACGGAGCAACTTCCCTCCTCTGTCCTTCGGTGCTCTGTCTCACTCCATTTGATTATCTGACAACCATCACATCTTTTCATGCAGTTAGACAGGATCTGATCTTTGATATGAAAATGTTAGTCTACTTCAGCGTATGTCAGATTCATACGCTGCTAATCCAGCTAATACATGCAAGCATGAAGGTAACAGACGTATTCTTCCAGCTACTAGAAATAAACATGAAGCTAACAGAAATATTCTTCCAGCTAACAGGTATTAGGCTAGCATATATTAGCTTTCAGCCAACAGATATGTACTTTCTGATAAAAGAGGGTACAGTTAGCATGAGATGACTTAAAAACCTGACAGCAGTTCAGCGTTGACTGAAGTTCACAGGGTTCCACTGACCTTCTGAAGACATTCAATCACTTTCTTCATGTAGTCTGTCTGACAGTCATATGGAGGAAACGGGAACTCCACCGAGATTCCATTCAGAGATAGTGAAGGCATCATGTAAAAACAACAGCGCCGACGTTATGTTATCGTTAACGTTCTTTCCATGCGAACTAACTGTTCAGACATGTTCGCAACTGGCGCGAGATCTCCACTTCCGGCGCAGGGTGATGACGCATGTCGTCGCATTTGTCACATTTTTTTTAAACAAGTCGTTGGTCTCTCTTGTGCGGTGTTTGCATGCTCTCCCCGTGTCTGCGTTGGTTCTCCTGGTACTCCGGCTTTCTCCCACCTCCAACAAGCTAATTGGTCACTGTGAACTGTTTCGGTGTGGATGTGTGTGAATGGTTCTTTCATGGTGCCCCTGCTGTGTCCCCCTGGACAACAACTTGTGTCAACCCCATTTTTGTTGGTTTCAGTGTCAGCAGTTTGTCTCTGGTGGAGAAATCATGTAAACACCATTCAAAAGAACCAAAGAGCTGCACTCTTCAGTGTCTGTGCTTATTTTCTATAGTCATGTGATATTAACTGGAAAAATAACAAACAGCTCTCTGGCACTGATTTTTTGAAAAAAAAAAAAACTTTCAGCTCCTGTTGACCAACGCTGTAAATCTAGAAATAATAATGACACAAACTGAATAAGAACATAATTTATTGATAGTGAAACAATACTCTTGAAATACAGTCAGTGGATGTGGAACATCTTATTTCTCTTCAGCTGTGGGCAGAATAATCTTATTTGGGTCGTAGTAGTTCTCTCCTATGACTGGCAGACCTGCTGCTTCCCTCTGCAGGATCACACGCTCAGCCTCCCTCCTCGCCCACTGACGCATCCTGGAAAACACACAAAGATGCTTTCATTGGTTTTATTTTCGTTTCCTGTGAGATTATGGAACAAAGAAAAGCTCAGTCAATGATCCCACCGCATCAGGGCTCCAACATCCTGAGCATCTTGTACAGGGGCATCTCATTGAATCAATCATTGAAATCAACACTGTTTAATGTCGATAACTGAATCATACAGCTCTTTATCTCAAAATATAAAAATATTTTGTGTCAGGCCACTAAAAATGCAGTTTATATACCATAAATCTGAAGTATGTATCATAATTAGAACAAATATGGCTTGAACAACTCAATTTATGGTCAATTAATCTAAAATATATGAAAAATTCACTCTTTGAATTAAATTATTGGAATAAATTAACTTCACAATATGGATCTGGTGATTCAGGGACCATCCCATTGTCAGAAATTTACTTGTTTAGTTCTTCGACACCCCCCCCAGTCAAAAAGTGCTTGAACAAGACATTGATGCTTTGATGTGTCATCAGTGAAGTGACATCATGATCACCATCTGAAAGAGTGATTAACAAACATACCCGTGATCTGGTAAATAGTGGATGAACGTTCCTCCAATGACGAGAGCCACTGAGATGCCGAAGAAGAAGCCCACCTTCATGTTCCAATCATCCACCACTGGATCACTGGAGAAGCCATGGTAATCGGGATTCTGTTCAGTTTACATAGGAGAAATATCAGGTAACAGAATGATTGGCATTACGTTAGTGAAGTTAAATGACCAAGTTCTCCAGGATAGGATGGATCCAGCACCACTATCTAGTGGATATGTGTGTGATTTGTAAACATATTCTTGTTGGAGAAAGAAAGTTTGTTCCCGGCCTGAACAAACCTCCGCTTTGGACTCATCTGGACAACCTGTGTTTACATACTAATTGCTAAATTGGATGAACAAGCACAAGCACATATTTTGACCAAACGTAATGTAGAATAAGGGAGTTTTACGCTGTGTTGAACGCAACTGCCACTAACATGTACAATTGGTATTTATACTTGCATAACACAAATATATGCTGAGTTCTGAGTTCGGCGGGGAAAAGAAGAAATCTGGCAGAAATAGTATTGTTACTACATGTGTAGTGACGTTAGCTTGTAGCGAGCATGTTCGCCTGAGCCTCGTTAAGTCTGGTTTACCTGAGACCAGTGATACATTAGGAACACAACAACAGGAAATACAAGCATATATGCGTCCGGTGACAACAGTTAAACGTTACGGGACAACGAGCAGAAACTCACCTTGACATACTCGCTGACCTCACCGTGGCCGGAACTCGGCGCGGCCGGATGAAGCTCAGTCACAGCGGACGAACCGGCGGCACCGGCGGCTTTGGACTGAGAGACGAAGCGGGTCGGTGCTTTTGGCAGCACCTGAGGGACCACGGACCCGAGCCGTGTCAGTCGGGTCAACATTTTTCCTGTTTGCGAAGCTAGCGTGGCTCCGGAACCGGAAGAACAGCTTCTCGACCCTTCTTCTTCTTTTTGTTTTATGGCGGTTGGCAAACAACTATTAGGTGCATTACCGCCACCTACTGGAATTGAGTGTGGCTCGAAATAGTCTATGCTCCCTCTCAATAAAAAAAAAGTTATATCCTCCCCCTTAAACCACTTACTCTAATGATTTCCAACATCTGCTTCCAGAATGTTCTTGCAACATGGCTTTGAGGTCATATGGTATCTTGTTTTTCTGTAGTTTTCTTATCCACCTTTGTCTTCCTTCTTCGTGTCCCTGACAATGTACCATCACGTGCTCTATTGTTTCTAATTGCCCACATTTCTCACATTTCCCTGTGTCATGTCTCCCTATTTTAGAACCATTCAGTGAAGTATGTCCAAATCTGAGTCTTGTTATTATTGTTTCTTCTCTTCTGCCCCGTTCTGTATTTCTCATGTCTCCCACCTGTCTTTGTATATTGTAGATCCACCTTCCTGTCCTCTCTTCCTCCCACTGTTTTTGCCACCTACTCCTCAATCTTTGTTTGATTATGCTTTTAATTTCTGATTTACTAATGCTTATTGTTATGTCCACTTCCTTTTTCTTTTTTGCTTCCTTCGCTGCCTTATCTGCCACCTCGTTCCCTTTCACCCCAATGTGTGCTGGTACCCATACGAACACCACTGTGATCCCCATCATCTGAATTCTGTATAATATTTGTTGACTCTCAGTTAATATATCTGGTCTGCTGTTTGAGTGATTGTACCGAAGAGTCTTTAGTGCTGAGCTTGAATCCGAACAGATAACTGCTCTGAGGGGTCTTGCTTCCTCTACCCACTGTGCTGCTAAAAGAAGTGCTACCATTTCCCCTGTGTACACCGAAACTTCCCCAGTGATCCTTTTTCCTACCGTTACGTGAAATTCAGGAACTATAAACGCCACCCCTGTCCTATCTGAATATTTGGATGCATCTGTATACAGTTTAACGTAATATTTGTATTTTTCCATATTTGCCCTTACTGTCTGTACATTATAGTCCAACTTCTCTTTTTTCTTCTGCATTAGTGACAAATCTACTATGTTTTCTGGCAATAGCCACGGTGGAACATTTGACAGTGGTACTGTTGGACTAACTTCATCCAAAACTTGTATTGTTTCTTTTCCCTTTTTCCCAACACGGTTCCAAAGTGCATCTTGTAGGATGTTCTGTCCCCTGACCCTGCAAATTAGCCCAATACACCCGTGATAACTGTAACCTCCTCAATTCTAGAGGCATTTCCCCCATTTCTACCTGTAGTGCTGCTGTTGGTGTTGTTTTAAACGCTCCTGTACATAGTCTCCGTGCCTGATATTGAATGCTGTCCAACTTTTTCATGCTTGTACTTGCTGCTGATTTGTATACAACGCTTCCATAATCCAAGCTAGATCTTATCAGCCCGCAATATATGGCTTTCAGTGCCCTCCTGTCCGCCCCCCAGTCATACCCCACCAAGCACCTCATCACATTTAAAACTTCTTTACACTTCTCCACCACCTTTTGAATGTGCACCACATGTGAGTCTCTCATCCAACCATATTCCAATTCCTAAAAACTTAAACTCTTTCACTCTTTCCAGTTCTTGATTGTACAATTTTAATTTACCTGTGTCACCAATTCTTTTCCTTGTAAAAAACATTGTCTTTGTTTTATCTACTGAGAATTTGAATCCCCATTTATATGACCATTGCTCTATTTTTGTAATTATACTTTGTACATTCTTTATGATGGATACCAGATTTCTTCCCCTCTTCCAAATTGCCCCATCATCAGCAAACAGAGACACCCAGATTTCATGTCCTACTTTCATAAATACATCATTTATCATTATTGAGAATAGCAATGGACTTATTATGCTCCGTTGTGGTGTTCCATTTTCAATTCTCATTTTCTCTGAATATTTATTTCCTATTCTTACTTGTATCCTTCGTCCAAATAAAAAATCCTTGATCCATCTGAACATACGTCCTTTAACACCTAATTTCCACAGTTTAATTAAAAGTCCCTCTCCCCACATCATATCGTATGCCTTTTCCACATCTAAAATTACTGCCACTTCGCTTTCTCGATTTGTCTGTGCCTTTCTTCCCTCATATTCTAGAGATCCCACTGGGTCCATAGTATTCCTCCCTCTCCTGAATCCACTTTGATATTTAGAAATATGTCCTTCCCGTTCCACATAATAGTTTAGTCTGTCACTTACCCTCTTCTCCATTATTTTACGTACTTTGGACGTTAGAGCAATTGGCTCTTGGATTCCTGGATTCTTGCAGTCTTCCTGGTTTACATATTGGAATGATTATTGCTTCCTTCCACCTCTGTGGCATCTTCCCACCCTTCCATACTTTATTATACAATTCCAGTAACATTTCTTTTGCTGAGTCGCTGAGTCTTTTCACCATTATATTCCAGATCTGATCCGCTCCTGGTGCTGACTTCCTGGTTCCCAGACTGTCGAGTGCTCGGTTTAGTTCTGCCTGTGTAAATTCTATGTTTAATATGTCATTAGTTTCCTCCTCAGCTTGTACCACTCCTACATTCTCTGCTATTGTTGTTTCCCTTCCTCTTGCCCCTTCCTTAGTGATATTCCCTGGACTGTTCATTTTAACAAAAGTCTTCACCAACATTTCCGCTTTCTCTTCATCTTTTACTGCTCTCTTTTCACCTTCCTTTAATACTGGATTTTTTTTACTACCATTCATTCTCTTTATCATTCCCCAACTTTTCCAATTTCTGTTTCCCTCCCCACCGAATCACAAAATTCCCTCCAATACTCCCTTGTTGTACTTTTTAAGACCTGCCTTACTTGTGCCTGTTTTCTCTTATATTCATTCAGATTCTGAGAACTGTGGTTTGTTTTCAACGCATTAAATGCTTTATTTCGAGCTTTAACTGCCTTATCACACTCCTCTGACCACCATGGAACAATCTTCTTCACATTCCTACCTCCCTTCTTCTGAATGGATTCCTTCGCTGCGTCTAAGATTCCTTCACAGAGAAAGAAACAAAACAAAACAAAACAAAACAAAACAAAACAAAACAAACAAAACAAAACAAAACAAAACAAAACAACTAGTAAAATTCATTTATGTCTGACTGGCACTCAAACAAAATTCTCCTTCCATAAATTGTTAGGTTATCTCATCCTTCATCCCTTAAAACCCTCTTAAAAACAATATAGGGGTGAGGGATGCCGTCTCTATGTCTCACCTGATGCACTGATCTTTGTGCTCGGTGATGTCAACCATGTCTCCCTTAAAGGACTACCTTCCTTTCATGAATGTCCAACCTGTCCAATCAGATGGGATAAAACCCATTGACCTGTGCCCTGACCTTGACTGACCCAGGGCACAGGGCCGTACAAGGTGCTGCCAGGCCCCATTTGGAGCAACCTAGGGTTCAGTGAGTCTCAAAGACACTTCGACATGTGGGCAGTCTGAGCCAGGAATTCAAACCGGTGACCGCACAGCCCGCTCAATCAACTGAGCCACAGCCCCGCCTGCTTTCAGCAGGGGCATGATCATTCCATGCAGACGTGTCAAAATATTTCCCAACTAGAAAAGCACTCGAAGAGCGAGCAGATTTCCGTTTCCAACCTTCTGTTGTCTTCTTCCGCTGAGCCTGTTGTCTCAGTTTCCTGTTGTGAGCTCACAGGAGTAGCACCCGGCGTCTTCTGCTGCTGTCGTCCATCTTCTTCATGGTTCCACGTGTTGTATGTTCAGAGATGGTATTCTGCATTCTATGGTTGAGTTCTTTGAGTCATTCGATCATCTCCACCAGTCTGCCCATTCTCCTCTGACCTCTCACATCAACAAGGTGTTTTCCTCCACAGTGCTGCTCACTGGATATTCTCTCTTTTTCGGACCTTGTCCACCCTGGAGAAGGCTGATCAACACTTTCTGAAATAGACCAGCGCCTCTGGCACCAGGTGTACCTAATATAGTGGCCAGTGAATACGTATCTCTCGTCATTTTATATTGCATGAGTCAAAGAAAAAAATACTAATCAGTATTATCATTGGGACAGGACGTCTTTACTCACCAGTGAAGGACCAATGCTC
>NW_027615484.1:0-41764 GCF_965212315.1 Lampetra planeri | reverse complement strand
GATTTGTGGCACTAACTCCCCCCACAGACCTCTATGTGCCGAGAATGATGAATAGATAAACTCAGTCCCTATGAGGGGGAAAAAGTGGGGGGAGGCCAATGGGCTTTTGTGCTGGGGGATCAATTTTCCTGGGCTAATCTCCTGCCTGTGAAAACACCTTCCTCCTTCCCCGTCTCCTCCTGCTACCTCACTCTCTCTGGTAGGACCTCCATCGGCTGGCGCAGCACAGGGACAACTCGGCCATGCGTGCAGCTCTGGCCCATGGGTGCTGTCTCTCCCCTCTGTCTATCTATCTCTCTTTCCCTTTCTACTCAAGAAATATTCATTAGTAATAGAGACTACAAAGCTGGCTGGTTCTCTTGCTCTTTTTCCTTGCTGATAAGGAGGAAGTGAAGAGGAGAAATCTTCTGGCCAGGCTCGGTAGAATCCCCAGAGCACAGTCGATCACAAGGCATTAATCTTGCTGTTTAATGACCGACTGCTGCTCTAATTGCTTATACACAGATGAACAACTGGCTATGGGGAGGGGGGGGCGCAGAGGTTGGACCCACCTCTAAAAAGCTTTCACTAAATGTCTTCCTTTTATTTTCAGTTAACAAGGAGAAGCACTGGGTGCCATTTTGTGATTTTTGTGGGTGTTTTTGCTGATGCAGCCTTGGTTCAGGCAGAGGGCACATATCAACATGTTTCCTTGTCAGGGCACGAAATTGAACCGGTCCTTGATGTCTTGGGGCCAGTAAATAATCATTTTGAACTCGTAGAATGTTTTTTTTTTTCGGGAGATATTTTTTTTTAATTCTGAAATGTGCCTTTTAGTTCCAGCCTGCCTGTTGTTAATAAGGAAGGTAAATTTGTATTTAATTGCATGTAATATCATCTGCGCTGCATAAAGAGTAGTGTTTGTAATGTAATGTCATTGTGGTTTTGCTTCTGCTGAAGAGACTGAGAGGCCTATGAATGAATGAATGCTCACGATTGATAAAATGCGTTAACCATGTAAGTTAACATTTGTAAAGAATAAGGGTACGGTATTCACAAAGCATCTATGAGTAAAAAACTATAGTATAAGCGGATGAACAGAAAACTTAGGCAGTAACTTCAAAGAGGTCAAAGAGACGTTTGATATCATCAAAGATGAGCTCACGTCTCATCCAGTCCAGTAACACATTAAAGGGTCTCCCAGACTCCAGTGTACTCTGTACTCTGCATGGAACGTCCGCAGTCATCGGTGCTTCCATAGTCTAGTGCACTGCCGCTTACTTGTTTTCCTGTGAAACCCTATGTTTCCCACAATCCTTGCGTGTTGTTTCCATTTTTGTCAAGCGTAATGAGCTGCTCTGCTCCGCTGACACCAGTACGCGGAGCAGAGTCTGCATTGTCATAAGATGTTGCTGTTTGCGCACATGGGCCTTGCAGACTCCCGCTTTTGAGTCCTCATGGACCCCTGCGAATGTCCGCCTGAGTACGTTTGGGCCTCGAGGGGAAGTGAAGATGACCACAACATGAAGATATTTTTCATCTGACAAAATACTGTACAATTCAGTGAGTTTGGTCAATACACCTGATGAGAGAGCATGTTCATGGATCAGTGCTCTGCATCCCTCTAGTACAGTTTCAGGCAGAAGAAGAATGGAGCACGGTAGCTGCCTTGGTGGCCAAACACTTTAGGAAGCGCTTAAAGTTGTGCCCCCCACACACTATTTTTAATTTATCATTGTCTAAATTGGAGAATTGTTAGCACACTTGCTGTACACTTGCTTAAAGAGCTTTTAAAGGTCAGCTCTTCTGGGCCTGCTACACAGGAGGCAGTGACATAAAAGTGTCTAGCCGTCAGCTGAGCCCATAAATCTCTGTCTCAATGAGGCAACTTGTGTTTCACCCCCTCACCTTATGGTCACTGAGCTGGAATTTTAGGACACAGATGTTAAAGAACATCCTTTTCTTCATCTTTGGTATATATTAGGTTGAAATATTGCAACTAACATCACTGGGACAATGTGAAACTACCACCAAGCACCGAATCCTTTGTGGAATCTTTCTTCTATATTAGTCTGATGTTCAAAAAACCCAACAGTGACGTATGATCTGGCTTTACATGAATCAATCTCTTAATCGTTTGCTCTCACCTAATGACTCTTTTATTATTTCTGTTTTCCTAAACCCACTCTGCAGTGGTTACCCTTTAACTGGCAGAGCCATCACTGTGTCTGTCTTGGTAGGGGAGTTGTGCAGCAGCCATTGCGCGATGAACTTGTGGTCATTAGGAGCATTTGATGTAAACCAGGCAGCTGTTAAAAGAGCTGCTGGCCCTAGAGGGAGAGACCAGGAAGCGACAAGCGGACAGGAGAAGGCGGCACAGTGCAGATGTGATGCCGGCGGGGAGAAAGCAGATGGGATTAACATGGCGGTAGGTGTAGGGAGATTTCCTTCAGCTTCACACAGGAGTGACCATTACAGAGAACAGAACAAGCAGCACATTTTCAGCTGCAAAGTACAAGCTGGCTTGTTTTAGATATGAGCTCTGCGGTTTTCCTCACTTTCCTCCCTCTTTCAGATGTTATCACACTGATCTTGCCTAAATCCAGTGTTGCTTTCTCTTTTCTTTCTTTTAAAGTGTGCAGTAGATGCCTCAGTGGGCTGACTTATTTTCTTGTTGACTTTTTTACCCACTTGCCTGCCACGTCGTCTCAGGATGGCCAAAAACAGCTGCTAAATTACTTCAGGCAATCTTGGTGGAAAACATTTTTGATCTCATGCATGGTCTATTTGTGTTGATTTGTTTGACTCCTGCAGTTCCTGTTAATCTTTAATGGGAAATTACCTTTTTCCCTTCTCCTTCCTGCCTTTGCCTGGATTTTCTGTGGTCTCGTTCATATCCCTCGAGATGTTTGTGCAACCAATGAATTAGTTTGTTGCTTTTCATTTCATCGGACGTCGAGCCTTCCTCTTTGGCAGCTGGCCTGCTGTTTAGCTTTAATTTTTTTTTTAAAATAGCAGATGTTACTGTATAGAGCAGTGGGTTTTGTGGGCTTGGGTATCCATTTTCCACTTGAAATTAAAACTGACATTCCTCTTCTTTCAGTTTTTATCACATTTCATAATTGCTCATTTTCAAAGTGGCACTAAGTAACATTTTTTGTGAAGCTCTGAACGGGTGAAGATGAACTTTGGAAGAAACCATTGAAATTTAAGGCAGAACTGTGTTATACACAGTATGTACCATGTAGTGTCTGCGTGTGAGTAGGATAACATCAGGTGTATGGTGAGGTGAATGTGCGTACCGCTCACAGTGCTACAGGATCTCTGATTGTGCACGCTGAAAAGCAGAGAAACAGTCATTCTGAGTAAAACTGCATATTATCCAAATCCTAGAAGCCTGTCAGTCATCAGAGAGGTTTCCTGTTGTGGATCTGTGCCAGACGCTTGCTGTTTGAAACTGTACTAGCATTTGTCACATTTTTTTACCACAATCGATCAATCAATTGCTGTGTGTTTTTTTTTATTTAAAGTGAGTAGGACATAGTTAGAACACAGACTACAGATTTACTGGGTCCATAAAAACAAGTGATGAACAGCGCCACGTGTCTGCAGATTCACTTTCAGTTCTTTGTATCATCATCATTTTTACGTTAATCACTATTCCATCAAAGCTGCAGTTTTTGTCTCATGAGTTTCAATTTGATTAGTCCTTTCATTTAAGAATTCCCCTTTCTGAAGGCCATTATGTGACAAAGCAAATGTCATCCATTGATTTCAGTGAGTGAATGAAAACACCACTGTTTATTTCTGTTCTGCACCAAGCACTTCAAATCGCTAAATCATTGGGTCAATCATCCCACCATTATGCTTCAAATTCCAGATAATCAAAAATGTTGCGTATTTACACAGATGCACTTATTTAACCAGCGTGGGCTGACATCAGTCTGGGTTAGTCACCAGGTCATGCACGTTCTGCAGAATTGGTTCTAGCATCACTGGACAATGAGTTTATTAGGCAGCAAATGGTTGCACCCTTTGACAAATCAATTGATTTTTTATGTGACATCCCTTAGTGGGAGGCATGACATGATGTGCATGCAGTCGTCTATGAACCACATTACAGTTTTCCACCATAGGCATCTATTTATAGCATAGAACTATTTGAAAATGTTTCAACACATTAATATTTACAGCTCAGTATTCTCTGCCAGTGATGGCAAACAGCTCAGTGTGGAGAGAAACAGAAAGTACCTGAAGGCTCTAGAGCCTAAAAGACGACTGTATCTCTTTTCTTTTGTCTGATCATCAGTCACAGTGATTTTGCCGTTTGTGATCTGCTACAAGTGTCACTCTAGAAATGACGTGGTGTTTTGCATATCAGGAAATATGCAGTGTCTCTATCTGGGTGTCCAGTATTAAATTTGGAAGAGGCTTATCACGCTCATCAACCTCAACAACCTCAGTACAGCAATGGTCATCTCCCGTATTCAGAAGTGAACACACAAGCTGCTATCGGTAACTATCATGCTTGATTAGTTGATGCTTAGGATCATAACTATCTGTGTTTGTTAGGAAGATTGTCAAACTGGAATTGCAAGTTGTTGTATAACTTACAGACTCTACTGACTTCACAGTGTGCTTAGATAGCGGGACAACCAGGAAAGGTGACGTAAATCAAGTAGATAAAGATAAGTAATGATTTTACTGTCGACAACTTCTAGGGTGTTAAACCACCAGGTGTTGATGAGATGCAGCCTTCATGTTTTAAATGGCTGAGATAGTCATGTTTCTGATTTAAATATAATTGTGTGAGTGACATTCAAATTAAAATTATTAATTTTAATATTGAAATAAATTGTGCCAATGCAATTTAACATGAGTAACTGAATTCATGCATTTCATAATAAATTCTTTCACCTCTATAGTTATACAATTAACTGAAAATATTCAAGCTATATTTTTAATAACACAGAAGAACTTTGAAGTTCTCCCTCACCTTTGTTGCCAGGAGAGATCTAGTTTTCATGCCGCCTTATCCAGCAGTAACCGTGGATAAACATAGTATATGTCATGTGAAATACTTGTTTTGTTGTTTCTGTAGCCTCACAGGAATATTCAGTGACCCCATTTTATCCTGTTTTCCTCCATCCATAATTGTGGAGCTGTTCTCTGATCAGTAGACGACAAACATCCTGTGAATATTTTACAAGCATGCAAACTCCACTTTGATTCATTCTGCCCCATCATGATCTGTCAGGAAAGAAGTGATATGTTCCAGTCACAAACGGATTCCTAAAAATGCCACAAAAACTAACAACCTTCTCTTGTCTGTCCCTTTTCCAGCTGAGGATGACGGGCTGTGGGAGAACGGCCCTTCATACGAGTGCCGCACGTTACTGTTCAAAGCCATCCACACTTGCTGGAGCGCTGCCTCATGAATCGCAGCTTTGTTCGTATCGGCAAGTGGTTTGTCAAACCCTATGAGAAGGATGAGAAGCCAATCAACAAGAGGGTACGTGTCAAGACCCCTTTGCTGCCCATATGTTTGTGTCATCAAGCTGCGCATGAACATGCTCTTAAATTCTTTGAGGCATGGCATTTCTCTTGTCGCTGTCGCGTGCTTCAATCACTTTAATCAACTGAATGTGAAGCTGCAGTACATGTTTAGCTTGGGGGCTTGGGGCTTCTTGATTCTTTATATCCAACATCAACGAAGTACTTCACCTGTAGTGAAGAAAGTTTGGATTATAATTCACATTTTTTCTTCTAAAGTGGTTCCTGTTCTGAAATAGTTCAACAAGTTAATCATTTGCTGGTTTATCTACTTTGTTCACTGTAAGGCAAACAAACGTGTGGTGTATCAGGCTGTGTATGACTGTGTCCCAAAGAAGGCTGGATTAGAGATCCTGTGGGCCACCATGGGACATTTCTATACGCTACATTACAGCTGTAATATGTGAATTTTATACACACCTGCCTCCTGTTTATGCTCTCCCTTCGAGTGTGTGTTCCAAAAGAGACATATTGCACCTACTCTTAAATATCCGCTGAGCTTAATTTCTTGTGGTTCTTGTGGTCTATGTCTGGGTGTATTGATAAGAGATGGAGGTTTTAGGCTTTTTCAAAGGAGCTTCAGGATAACAGCATTTGTAATGGCGGTGTGGCAGATAGAACTTGTTTGTTTCTCTAACATCAGCAGCAGCACTGTCACCACAAGCAGTGTTCTGACTGTGAAACAAAGCTCAGAAATTCTGTATTTAAATGAGTGTGACAACCAGCTAAGTCACAGCTGTGCGTGTGAGGGAGAGTGTGAGTGAGAGTTATTGTCTTTTGCTGTTATTATGGCGCTGTTGCCACATTCCCCAGTCAGGTGATCATGGGGGCCACACAGCAACCTAATCTGTTTGTGCACAGGTGTGTGCTGGTCACTCTGTCCTGCCAAGAAGTGACTAGAACTCTGTTGTCAGCTTGTTTTTATCATCAGAAAATGAAACAGGAGAGACAGTTTAAAGCACAGACTTTTTCCAGGGCCTTGTATTTATAGAAATGACCCTGGTATGATTTTTATTTGGCACAAAAGTAGGCCAAACGACAAGGCAAAATAATGCTAAAGACTAGATGCTTCTTTTTTAAGCTCCATTCAGGCCATTTTTGAGCTAGACTGCCATTTTAACCAGTGCACTGCCTGTACAGGGCCCCAGTTTAGGGAAAAAACAATGGTCTTTTCCTCTGGAATTCACAGGCCTCCCTCTGTCTCTCTCTCTCTCCCTCCCTCGCCCTTCCTTCTGTAACAGCAGAGTGGGCAGGTTATAAATAGTGGTGCAACCACCCTGAATTTTAGTTGTTGTCAAGAATGTTTTTCCTCTGCCTTTGGTGTGTTCAGTTGTGCCCCAGCCACGCTGGGATTCTGACAAATGAACCACCACAGAACTGGCAGAAATTCACTGGCATCTTGTTGTTTTTTTTTAACTTCCCTGCTGCTTCCCAGACTGCAATCCAACAGTGGAACATTTCCTCAGCTGATATTGTTTTGAAGATTTTCTATTTGTGATTATTAAATCAGCTATAAGGAGTTTGCACGTAATCAGTGTCATGTTAGCTACATCAGTCAACAATACCATTGACTAAGTGGCTGGGTGTGGGGGTGCCTTCTTCGGACATGAGAGCTCCTCTTGCTGTGCTTTTCTCTTTTTAGTAGTATTATTGGACAGTTAGTAGTACTGGTACTGGTTAGTACTGGTTAGCAGTAGGCATAGTGGCATCATTCTCTTATCACCCTCATCGGTAATGTGTAATCTGTGTGTTTGTTGTAGTCTTGTAGCACAGTTGCCCCACTTTTTGCTACTGCATAAAATAATCAATGACCTCTTGCTGACGAATAGTTGTCTTCATTTGCAAATCCTTGTTTTTCATTTGTACATTAAACAAATGTTAACTGTGATATACTAAATGGTTCAACATAAAATAACGCCCATACATTATCTTCATTTAACAGTTATCTACAGGCTAGATATTTGCAGTCAAGTTGGTTTCTCATTGTGTTTCGTATTATTGTTGTGATTTTCAAACTTTCAACCGAAAACTGTGATTAGAGTTTAGAGATGTCTGCAACCAGCTGGCCATTGTAAGCTGCAGTGGTTGAAAGTAGTAGCAGCAGCTCTCTTCTGTACTGGCTCAGCCGTTGTGAGCCGTTGTGATGGTGCAGACTGTTCAAGCATATTAATTGAGCACCACCTGTGCACATGCATTCATACACATTCATCTGTAATTGAATATTATCTGTAATATTCAGTCAGGGTTCTGTTTGAAGATATGGTATCATCTGATACAAAAGATTATCAGCTGTGTTTTTATTGTTTGCTCTGTTGATACTGCATGTATGCTCAAAAGAACACCGCCTGATGATCTAGTACTGTAAACAGAACTACATGTCTGTGGTGTCCAAGGCTGTCTGTGTGTGTTTGCTCAGGAGTATCATAAGCACACACTTCTCTCCCTCCAAGCAAACGGATTCCCTCTTTTATGCTGTGGACTGCTACATTTTGAGGAAAACAAGCACAATGAGATAAACATTTGACAAATTTGGCTCTTGTTACCAGATTGTCTTGCTGGGTTCATTCGTAGCAGATTTCCCCACTACTCAGCTCAAAAGAAGAAGCTGGCAAAACATGTTCAAGCAAACTACAAGTCCTGTTACCTTCGAATTAACCTAGCAAGAAACCATGACCTGGATGACTGAAAACTGTTACAGACATGTTGCCAGATTGGGCTTTTTGCTTGTGAATTTTAACTGGGAAATTCTAAGAATATATCACCATATGTGTCTATTTTGCCTAGACTTCAAGTTCTACATTTAAATACATATATAATGGCACATCCACTTAAGTAACTAATACTGTTCACTCTAGATAAATACTTAAATTGTCTTTCACGCAGAATAGCTCTGATTGCAATGTGGGCTGATTTTAAGAACTGGTTATCGTTCTGGGTGTTGACCCTTTTAATTGTCACCCTGGTTGGAAACGTCCACCACTCGCACTGCCTTCAAAAGCTCACTTTGGGTGTGTTTGTCCTGCAGCTGCCCACAAATCAACCATTGCAGCAGGCTTGTTTCTTTCTTTATTTGTTTTATCTTTCCAGAATATTGTTTCACAGTCCAAAAGGAAAACAGACAACCAACAAGAGCTGCAGACAACCAACAAGAGCTGCTAAATTGAGATCTGCTTATAGTAAACTGTGTGCATCGTCCACAGTCTCTAGTTGGTGGAGGCTGCAGCCATCTGACAGTTCACAATATCAACCCCAGACCTCAGCCTTTGCTGCTGATGTCATCATTCTCCCCCTCCTGCCTTCTTAGGCAGTGAACGACAAATGAATTTCCACAATGTTAATTGTGTGTGTGTGTGCGTGTGTGTGTGTGTGTGTGTGTTTTTACATGTGTATATAAAGGTTTAAGACATGTTTTTGTGCTCTTTGTTTGTTCACAGCCTAAATACATAGCATCTACTGTAAATCCAGCTGGATTATGTCGTGGCAAGGAACAGTAACTGTCTTTGTCTGTACCGGTGGCTCCAATTTGCACGCTTAGTTATGTCTGTGAAGCTTATACAGATAGGTAGACTGGCTGCAGGAAACAGAGAGGGAGATGGACCACATGGGGGCCGAGGGGTGGGTCCTGGTGGTTGTCATGGCAGTGGGGAAATGCACCCTGGGATCCTGTGTTTCCAAGGTGAAGCAGGATGCTTGCACCCGATTGGTCAGCTGCAGGCAGAGTAACTCGTTGACTTGCTGCTAATTGGCTGAGTTACCACAAATCAGCGTGGTACATTATATCCAGCCTGCTTTGATATTTCAATTTGATCAGGACAAAAGAGATATCATTTTCTTTTCCCTGCTTCTTGTATGTGCTGTATTTAAAGCAGCAATTACATCATGTGCATGTCCTCGAACTGAGCTGCAATCAGTGAAGTCTCAGTTCTTCTCTGCTGTGTTTGAATGTTTAATTTGTTGTGCGTTTTTTGTTGTTCTCTGACTCAGAGGATCATTATTAAATCAAGCTTTTATGAAATGAGGCCAGTGAGAACTATCTACATCCAAGTGATTGATAATAAATACATACATAACTGTGTTAGACATTACAAAATATGCCTACAGACACTAACTTATCAAGCACAGCTGTGCTGGTCTGCATGTTGTTGTGCTATGTCTGAGCACATTCTTCCTCCATTGTTTCAATGTTGGGAGGTGAATGTTTGAGTCCTGGTGCGCTGTGGCAGGCGGAAGCAGAGAGCAGCACACTGTTAAGTAGGACAGCACAGGATAAAGGGCCACTGCCTCGAGTCTGGGGCTAAAGCGCTAAATTTATCCCCACCCTACACAGAGCACAACACAACAGTCAGGGAGACGGCCACACAAACATGCACATCGACACACTTGTCAGCCAGTCCACAGGAGGACAGCGCACATAACAGGAAGACGTAGCGCATGTTGTTTATTGAGACTGGTGCCACTTACATACATGTGCAGGATAATTCATCACCTGTGTAAATACACACCCCAACACTCAGCCCCACACACACACACACACACCCTGCCACCCTCCCCTCCGCCCGGACTTCCCTGCAGTTCATCTTTTTAGCAACAGTACCTCTAGGGAGACTGCTTGTGAGATTTCTTGATATATCACGTTGCTGGATTGATCATGTACCTAAGTTAAATATGGCTCTTAAAGGAAAATACAAGTGTTTATAGGTTTGGGCCATTTCCTTAATTGCTGCTGAATTATTATACATTATTAATGGCTTTCTTTCACTTTAATGTTGCTGTTCAGAGTTTTGTGCATTGCTGACTTAATATGTTGCAGTGCGCCAACATACAGCTTTCCTCCTGCAGACTCACATTTGTCATAAGTTGCACCCTCAAGACATATACTAAAATGTGCGCTGACCGCATTGGTTTAAACAAACCATGTAGATGAAGCCTGAGGGAAATAAGTAACCATTTTTGAAAAGAAATTGGTTTTACTTGTGGATAGATTTTTTTTCTTTGATTTCCAGGCAAGCTTTTATGAACAAGGTGTATTATTTAATGACCCAGTTAATGACAGTCGGGTTTGATTAATGTGTCATGACACCATTTACTTCAGTGTCCGAATACCTGCAGTGACCTCACCATGAGGATTATGATATGGGTGGGTGATATTTCCTCTAGTGCTAGCCACAGGCCCTGGGCAAACAAAGAGTGCATCTTTCATCACTGACCGTCTTTTTATGAACTGTAGCACTCCAGAAATGAACAGTGAGCGCAGAAAAGCAGAAGCAAATACTAATCTGTCTTTTATACTATTTCGTGGGGAGACTTGTGTCCTGTAACCTTTGTCTTCCCTCTCCCACCTCCTCTGTACCCCGTACAACACACCTTCCCCCCCCCGCCCCATGTGACCAGAGCCGAAGGCAGAGTACTAGGTCAAGCGAAGGTCTGAAGAAGTCGTCATAGTTAATCCATCAAGCGTCACTGTCACTCCTCCCCTCCTCTTTGTCCTTTTCCAAGTAACTGTGATTCCTATGGCCCTGTCTGTAATCCAGCGGTTAGACAGATGGCCGCATTTAAAGATAATCCCTTGTATGGTGTCAGGCCTTTCACCCCATAGCTATTGACTTCAAGGTGGCCACACAGATGCTTGGCTAAACCTACAATGTTGAACAATTTACTGGAATGTTTTTGCAATGTAAAGCAAACTCCTATGAGTATGTTCATCCAGACAAACCTGTGGCAGCTCTCAGCCGGAATTCACTCCATATGCTTAATGATGAAACCAGGTAATCTGCATTGTTGGGTGGGCTGCACAAATCCTAATCCTTCACATGGGATTAGGTGACTGTGTCTTGATGTTTCATATAGTTTAAACAGACAGCCGCATGCAGGAAGCTTAAACAATTTGGTTTATTCAAGTTTGGAAAAACATTTGGGCCATATATTTACATGAAACAGATGTATCACAGTCATCTGTAAGAAAAAGAAGCATTCAGGTGCATTTTAGCAAAATATCCACATGTAGCCATCTGATAATCCAGTTATATAGTTTGTAGGTGTGTGTGCACATTATACCCAGTGCAATGTACATTTGTCTCAGCAGCAGGTTGTAGGGCATCGTCCTCCTGTTTCATTGAAGTACAACCTTAAACAGGTCATATTTCTCTTATGATAAATGAAGAGAGACGACGAGGCATGTGGATGTTTTTTATTAACTAAAATGTCAGAATGTTAGCATGGAGGTAGTAGTCATGAACAAGTGTTGGAAAGCAGAGGTACTAGTAAAATTTAACTTGGCTGCGTTGACTTTTTAATAATGAAATATGTGAGTTTTTTGTTTTTTCAGCAAGTAGACACTGTTAATTGTGGTCTGAAAACACATCAAACGATCCACTAGTTTGTACAGTTCAAGCTTTTTGTACATGGTTGTAAATGCTCCAAGACCCAAGCCAAGCCAAGTTCCTGTGACCTGCGTGCAGGCTACTGATGAACGTGAAGGGGCTTAGTGCAGATGCCAGTTTTGACCCACACTCACACGTGTCCATCCATGTGTCCATCATTCACTCTGTCACATAATCTCTTTACAATTCCTTTTTTTAAGTTTAAATTCAACCATAACATTGGTTGATGTACTGTCTTTATTTTCTTAGAAAAGAGGGAATACACTGACGATGAGTGGCTCACTCACACAAACAGGAACCAATAGTGCATCACAACGCATTTGCAAATGGATGATGTGAACATGGTAATGAGCATAATTACTGAAAATGCTTTTTTCAGAAGAGCTAACGTATCTGGCTCTGATTTAGTCTGTAGTTTTTAGCCGACAGCAGGTGTATTAGAGGAACCCTGGTGTGCGCACTCGTCTGCATTAGTGTGCAATTGAGCCTAAATAGCGAGGGAGCTGGAATCTGACACGCTGTCAGGGTTATGTCAGTGTTCCTTTTTAGTCGTGTGTGGTTACGATATTCCTCGCACAGGATCCCATTTTGCTCCTTTTATGGCTTCTCCCCCACATTTCTCTCTTCCCTTTAATCTGACATGTGTAAAGAGCTTCACCCTTCTCCGTTAGCAGCAGAGGAAATCAATTCAAAGTCATACAGCTTTGTGTGTATATGTGAATGTGCTAGCCCTAAGAGTTTTAGTTTATTGTTTACTCTTGTGTAAAGTTTGTTCTAAAGCAGAAGCAGGTATGTCTCGCAGGGCATCTTGTGTCTGTTATTTTGGCAGCAGGCAGTGGTGTTGTTTCCTGGCAGTCAGGTGGCTAAACAGTAGGGAAGATTATATCATCCAGGAAATAAATACGCCCACTAATGTGTTTTGATTTACCTTGCTTTTCCGTATTTATCTCTTCTCTGTTATTGGTCTTTTTATGTAATTTCCAAATGTTGTATATACTGTGCTCTGTGTAAGGGATGAGGCAGATGATTATGCCAAACGGAGTTGTTGTTGGAAAACAGCTTTCTTCCTCTTTCCAGGAAAGGAGCGTTAATAACTTGCTGTGCTCTCATGGCACGTCGCTTTACTGCAGCGAATCCACATTATTTATCCACCTTGTGGTTGATAGCTGTTGGAAGCTTTAATTCCGGAAACATGGTTTATTAATTTTGTGTCAGAGAGCCTGCCAGTGACCGGCACATCCTGTCACTGCGGCCGCACACGACCAATCAAAACATGTTTACACATCACAATAACAAGCTACTGCAAATGGCAGATATCCATGAACAAGATGGACCAGAGGTGACAGCTGTGTCCACTAACGTAAATTGGCCAGACTGTCCAGTTAAAGGGAACTCAGAGGGCAGCCCTACATATATGAGGAATGTCACAGCCTTCAGCCGCTTCCCCATATTTCTGTGTATCTTCCTAAATCCTACCTGTCACTTCAGTCTTGTGTGTTCCGTTTGACTTTCAAGTCCCCTTAAATCAATTTTCACATTCTCTTTAGAACTGGTTGCCCGGTTTTATGAATACCTGAAATGAAAAAGTATCTGCATAATCATCAGGGATTCTTTCTAACACTCAGAGCAAATGGGAGTGTCTGTGACATAACTGCAACAATGTTAAGGCTTTTAAAAACAAACATATATCATATCAGACTAGGGCACAGTTTTGTCTGGTGACATTCCAAAGAACTGCAATTCTAAGAAATGACATTCTAACTCTGGCCTTACAGAAGTAAATGAAAATGTCACTAATGCACATGTTAAGAAGGAAAAGACGGCTGGAAAACCAAAACGGATTGATTGGTTGATTGATTGATATTATTGCAATCATGTAAACAACAAAAAACAGTAAAAACAATAATAATAGTAAAAATAAAAATAAGTGAACAGAAAGAAATGAAAGCAACTCACTTTACATGAGAGAAAAGGAGTAAGGAAGAAGTGTAAACTTATCTAATCTGACCCATACTTTCTAATTAAAATCATAACATAACATGTAGCATAACAGTCTGATGTTGTTTTTTTCAGACAACATACCTTTTTCCTTTACAACATATGCACCAATTCCCTGCAGCATTTTCATTCAAATAGCAATGTGCTGCTGGAGACACTATTGTTAATTTCAGTACTCAGTCCATTACACAGTTTTACTCCACAAATGGTGATATGCAAACTTTTCTATGTGAACCTTTAGATTTGACTTCTCTCTTAAAGTCTAACCTTGCCCTTTCATAAAACATTTTCTGAATAAATATTAAATAGCTCTGGCATGATGATGACTGTACTTGGATCCTCTGCACCTTTACATTAACAAGCCACAAACTTATCCCCTTTATGCAGATAACTAACAGATGATGTCCTGAAAGGTTTTCTAGGACAGTAGAAATATCAAAAGTACTCTTCTGTACACTGCTGTGAGTGAAGAAAACAGGTTGTAATGCACATGCCTTTTAAGCAGCCCACCTTGTCACAGTGATATAGGCCTGTCAGTCCTGATCAGCTCCCTACCCCCCTCCGATCTCTACCTGCCACCACACAAGTTTCTGGCCTTTGGCACTTCATTTCCATGACATGCCAGCTGAAGGCAAATATGCCCACCTGCCCTCCTTTGTATGTGGCACTGCTCCAAATCCTCAGCGGATTATTTTATTGTCTCCTTACCCAGCTGAGGGCCATGGGCTATTTGCATGTCAGAGATGGAGCAGGGAGTGTCTCTGGACAATCACAGTAGTCTGTGTGACAGTGTACAGTAGGTTTTGTCAGGAAGGGAGCTATAGAGCTAAAAATCAATTTTTTAATCCAAAAAAACACTGACACACACCACACACCATACCACACCACCCTTCATGCTCACCAGCTGCCGTTGTACTTGGATTTATGTGTCCGATATGCTGAGTCGTAGATGCTGGTGTTGTGGTGAGGCACCGGGTGTTTGTTGTTTGTTGGATTTGTTTACGTCACCTGTGGATCGGTCAGTGAACACTGCTGACAAGCCGTATGAACGGAGGTGATAGCCGCTGGGTCCTGCAGTTTGTTCAGCGCATGCTTTACTTAATCCAGCTCTTTTTGTGCGTGTCAGAGGGTGACGCCCTGGTGAGAAAACATGCTGCTGGCCAAACACCTGTTGACAACATACGACCCACCCAGTTGTAACTCTACAGGACTCCACTGTGATGTTCTGTTGAAAGTTTACGAAGATGTTTGCTGCAACAGTTTTTACAAGATGACATGACCAGAATCATTACATCACTTGTAGATCTTAGAAGGCACATGTATATAGCAGCTATAAACCAATCTTACCCGCACAGAAGTATGATCAGTAAGCCTCTGGATTAATGTAAACAGCTGTTTCTCAAAAAAGCAGTTGGCACTGACAATGACACAACAATCTGCTGTTTTTGAGGAATTTCAATGTGTGTATTTTTATGCAATTCTGCCTGCTGAGCCACAGATGGCAGCCCTCTACCTCAAGCTCACAAGTGCCTTGCAAGCACAGCCGCGTGTGAAAGTGTAGTGTCAGGTTTTCTCTGTCCCTCTCCTCCCCTCTCCCTGACTGCCTGCGGTTCTGTTCAGGTTCACAGAATGTAACTCACCTCATCGCTCTGTGTTGTTGTTCATGTCTCACTCAGTTTCCCTGCCCACCATTGTTGTTCTCTCGCCTCTTTTCCTCCATGTATGTCTTTGGTGACGTCACGTGTTTGTTGCATACGCTTTAATGAATTATCAAAAATAAACCAGAAAATCTACACATTACTGTTCATCATGCTTACAGGATTGTTGGGGAAGGTTAACAAAAATGTCAAATGTGGTGTAGCTGTAAAAACTGAACTTAGAAGTAGGGTTTATTTACACCAAAACTGACTCTCATGCTCACATTTACATGAAGGAAGGAATTTCCATTTATTTACAGGAAGCAAAGGGAAACATTAAATTCAAACTGCCTTTGGAAATCATCATGATCAAACAGCTTGTTGGAATACATGAAGAAATGAAATAGAACAAGCTGATATTTCATTCTTTCTAAGTATTTCTGTTGTGGTTGACATTGACTTTTTACTCTAACTGCTTCTGATTTTTGGAATTTAGGATTTAGGAATTTCAGTGCCGAAGCATGTTCAGGTCATGGTGGCAATATTGTTTATAAAATATAAGGAGATTATTGTGGAATAAAATTAATTGCAATGTTTAACATAACACAACATGTTATTTATTTAGTTTTAGCATGTGTCACTCTAAGGCAAAAGTAAGTGGATGTGTTTTTTAATATTAACATGTTTAGATGCTTCAAAAACAATTGAAATGATTTCTGACTGAAGTACACCAGCATGTTAATAACAGTATTGTTTATTCCTTCAAAAAAAAAAGACAAACGACATCCTGAACTACTCCTCACCGTTTGTGCGCCATCCACAGATTCTTTCCACGCTGTGCTGATGTGTACGCTGCCACATCTGTCTCTGTCCATGCTGCTTTTTGGCGGGCAGGTGAGACAGACGATGCAGTTTAGCCAAAAGAGCCACAACTTTGGTGCAGGAGCAGTCGTTACACACCCCAGAGAACCATGGCGCATCTGATCGGTGCCAGCATGTGGCCTCGTTCCCCGGTTGTCTGTTCACAACCTCACCTGGCTGCTCACCACTGACTTCTTCTTTTTCAGCTGTTTCTATGTACTCCCCCCTGTCTCCTGATATAACAGCTGTGAATAGCTGTTGTTACCCTCCAGCCTTTTATCTGTTAGCAGATTTCTCTGTGAGCATTTGATCAGTTGTTTTTATTTATTTGCTTTTTCATATTAATCTGCTCAATGAATTTCCACATTGTTCAGTGTACTCTTCATAGAATTAATTTTTGAAGGTGAACTGGTTTGAATTTGAACAATACTCTTCATATGTTTTGGACATGGACCCCAGAGAGGTTGAAATAATTGTCCCTGTGCAGGGCCATATGAAGGCAGACAACCATTCATATTCACATATTCTGGATTGAATTCACATGAAATCAATTTGACCTGTGTGTGAACAGGAGGAATGATAGGAATGATCCTGTGTATGAGCAGTCATGTTGGGAAGGGGCCACTGATACTCACCCTCATACAGGGGCCCCCAACCTGCACCGGGATTACAGAGAGTCCCAGACACCTACAGCAACATTTGTATTTGGCTCAGATTCATTATTTGAAACGTTTTATGCTATCACATCACAATATGAACAAAGGTTCGCTCACTGCTGCCTCCTAGCTCTTACTGGGGAAGCGAGGAGTATTAGATCATTGTCTGGGGACTGAGGGGAGCTTGACACTGCATCGTTGGCATTGTCTTCTTGAAGCGATTCTCCCTCTCTCACTCCATGTCTCATTGGTCTTTTCTCTTCTTAATCCTCTGTGGGTTAGGTGTGGGTGAGAGAGAGACTTGGGGAGAGAAGACTGATATTTGCTTAATTAAATCCTCGAAGGAGACAACCCTCTTTGATCCTCTTCCAAGTTCACCATGTTCACTTTCATTTGGTCATTCGTCACTTGCTGTCTCCCGCTCTCACTGTGTTTGTGTGTGAGCGGATAAGACCCAGCTGAAAGAGAGAGGAAAGCCTGCAGACAATGGACAGCATTTTTCACTGTCCCTTTCTTCTCTCTGCCTCTTCCTTGCTTTCCTTTTCTTCTTGAACGTGTCACTTTTGTTGTGAGCTGTTGAGGTCAGACTGGCACAGACAGGCGTTGTCGTAAGCATGAGAGTTAAAGAGAGAGGGAGAGCGAGAGAGAGAAAGAAAGGGTGGGTGGGGGGTGCTTTTGCAGCTGAATGCAGGTAATCCAGGGATTGCTCCAAATTTCACCACAACATGGGATTTTATTTCAGCAATTTTCCTGTTTGTGATTTGTTTCTGTTTGTTTTTCTCTGTGTGTGAATCAGAGGATAAGGATAAACAGTGAAAGTGAAGATAATAGTGTTTAAGTCCTTTGATACATTTTAAAACATCCGCATGACATCTCAGGTGGTTACATGACAGTGAGCTTCAGTCATTAATATTATATTAATTTTTAAAATTAGATTAGTACAGAAATTTAAAATGAACAATAAAATAAAATTAACAAGTTGCTGAATATAAATGAGCACTTGTTAAAATTTGATAATGTTGTTCACTCTTTACTATTTTAAAAATGTGTGTGGTGAACCTGTTTAACTATTTTCTGACATCAGCTGATGCTGATTATTTAAGATCTGCAGCTTGATTAAACTGCAAGCTTTCTGTGCAGCAGCTGTCAGTTGAATGAACAGGGACACTTTGCAAATTGCGACTTTGACAAGAGATCCTTGGAAAAGAAGTAACTGCACATTTGTGTAGTGTCATTTATCTTTAACTTAAGTAACAAAATGAAATGAACAGATTTGGCAGGAAATACACGTCTTTAACATGCAAATTGAAAGATGGGTTTCAGTTTCAAGGTTTTCATTTACTTTTATTTAACTTTTCTAGTATTGGCTTGTTTATTCATAGAAAAAGACACCGTCAGTCTTATCAGGAGTGAAGTTGAAGCGGAGAATGAGTGTGAAGAATGATTCCTTTGTAGCTTTTGAGCAAAAAAAAAGATTTATCTATCTATCTTTTCCTCAAGCGCTTCCTTTTCTTTGAAGACTATGTGACTTGTCCGTTCTGCAGCAAATAACTCATCTCTGTTCGTTTCTCTGGTCCTGTCCTTCACAGCGAGCACCTATCATGCGCCTTCACATTCTTTCTTCATGGTGAGAGCAATGTGTGCACCAGTGTGGAGATCAACCAGCACCAGCCTGTCTACCATCTGACGGAGGAGCACCTTGCTCTGGCTCAGCAGGCATCCAGCCCCTTCCAAGGTGAGTCGTGTGCTAAACCCCAGTGTCTCAGACAACCGAAATATCCAGCTCCCCCATCCTGATGTGTAATAACAGCATGGTCATCTCTCGTGTCACTTGGATTTGAGGAGTCATGATGAGACATGATTCACCTCAAGTTAAAGTTAAAAGTTATTAGTGATATCTGAAATACTGCAGAGACCAATCAGCTGTCCCTGGTTATGTAGGAGGAAATAAGTACGATGTGCAAGGGTTATTGCTGCAAGGTTGCCCATAACTCCTCCTTTCAAAACATACTTGTAACAAAAGGCCAGATGGATTCCAGCTGAAGCCAGCTGACATTTGCATGTTTGTACACATGCCTGTTCATGGACTGGAAGCACTTTGTTGAATAATTTGGCACTTATGAGACTCTCATAGTAGTAGTTCAATAATCATTTTAATAGTTAATGATCACATGGAGTCTGTACTTGATAGATGCTTCCACTTCTCAGTTTCTCAACAGGGCAGGGTGAGTGTCTCTTGACATATCTTAAACACACATGTATACACCGTACACACCGCCACTTCTTTTACTGCATCATCCTGAATGCTAGATTGTGACTTTGAGTCAAACTTAATTGTTCTGGCAATGATAAAAGCATTTGATAGGCCAAAATTTCCCAACATTTGTACATTTTGTACAAATGTACATATGAATAGTAATTTTGCACAGATAAACCTTGAAGCCTTATTGGCTCCGTCTTCTAATGGAAGAACTAGAAAGGAATCTCATTGTAACGAATGCTAGTTTTCCTACCTCAGATGGAAGTTATGTCTCTACTTCTAATTCCAGAAAGCCCAATTAAATCGTCTCATCAGAAAATGTTTAGTTCTGTCAATATTTTTCCACAGATTTCTGTCTGTGATTTGTTTGAGGGGAAAAACCTTTTTCATCTACTTTAGCAGACATTAATCTTCTGGGTTCAAGGACCCAATTTAGCTTGAAATAACTTTTGGCTTTTGTGCAAAGCAAACAACCTGCTTCCCCAAGTGCATTAAGGGAAGTTTCTGAGAGTAGTATAGTTGACTGTTTTTATATTTACTCATACTCAACGTCCTATGTATTGTACAGTATGTAATACTGTTCAATGTAATATTTCAGTACATTTTTTGATGCGTAGTGTCAGTGTGTATGCTTACAGTTGGAATTTGTTGCCAGATAGTAAAAAAAAAAAGACAAACTTGCAGACTAGTTTGGAGCAGAAGAGTGTCTGTGTGTGTATGTGTGTGTGTTCACCGCAATATTCAATAATAATAACTAAATATTAAACTAAATATTAAAATACTAAATATTCACCGCATCACAATATTACTGTTAATATTATTGCGTTTTTTTTTATGCTTAACGAAGATGTTTTCTGTCACCTTACACATATATGAAGGTTTTAGCTGTACTTTTGTCACACTTCTTTTCCAATAAAGTAAGAGTGACACCTGACTGAACATGTTCCTACAACATCTTGTTAAAAATTATTTTTCCACAGTGGAAACAGATGTTGACAGACAATGTGATGGCAATCTTGCATCTTAACAAATCTCATACCCTCCACCAAGGAAGTTGTGATGTTAGCAGATGTTAGCAGATGTTAGCGGGATTATGTAAAAATGAAATCAAATTAAATGGGAATAGCTGTCTTATATTGAAAAACCTTGTTACATTGGTTGCATTGGTGGAAGTCAACAGTCTTTCTGTCAGTGTGAAAGACTAGCCTGTCATTTGTCCTACGTTGTACTTTGTCTCCTTCCAGACAGGAGTTTACTTCCAGACAGGAAGTCTGATTTGTTTGTTTTGGTTGTTCGCTGATATATCAGTAGTAGATCCAATAGTCTCAGGTTATGACCAACTAGTTGTTGATGTGAAATAGAAGGCTGGAGTGTTCTCATTGATCTATGTATATTAGCTAGTATATAATTATTCATCATGACCCAAAAATGTCACCTGCTTCATTAATAGTTGCATTGTATTGCACCGGTTATTTTCTTTAAAGCTCATTGTTTCTTAAAGGCCTTTCTATGCCAACTATGATAATTATATTCATTTTGACTGGAACCATTGGAAAGGAACTGAAGCTTCCCTGGAGGAACCTCAATTTAAGTACTCCAGGTTTATGTCAGCTCAAAGGAAGCAGACGTGTATTTGAAAAACAAGCACAGTGTTATTCTGTGCACAGGTATGTTTTCATTGCCAAAATGAATCTCCTCCTGGCTAACCAAGCGTAGCATCAAAGACGAACTGACTCCCATCCCCCTTGCTCCATCCATCTCTTCCCCTTCCTCCCCTCTTCCCCCCACCTCTGCCAAGCTTGGTTTACTGTGCGGCAGAGCGCTCCAGCAGGCAGACCTCTCCAGGATGTGACCTCATAAAAGGGCGCAGAGTGAATGTAATGAACTCTCAGCCCATTACACTGATCTGAGCACATTTGACATGTCTTCAGGGAGCCAGAGATACACTCAGTCGGGGGTGTGTGTGGGGGGGGTGTGGCAGAGGAAGCCCATTGGGATAATGCAATGGGGAAAATGGTAAACCATTTCCATAATTGTGCTGTATTTGATCTCTCTTCCACAACTGGCCCGGGGTCTCCTGAGTGTGTGTGGGGAACGAAATGCAGAAATAAAAGTGGTTGAATTTAATTAAGGCTAATGTGATCAACCTTATCTGGATGTTGTTGTCCACAGCAACATGAATAACCTTTTTGCTCTTCAGTTCGCTGGGTCATTTTTTGCTGCAGTAGTGCAGAGCCCACTGATATTAAGGGACAGTCAGGTTTCGTGCACAGGCTTTGAAATACTCTGTTGTTTTTAAATTCCACTCTAGTTCATGCGATAGAGTGAAGGATGTTATTTCTCCAGGGACCAAAGAAGAATTAGAAACGCAGCTGGACATTATCTGGCAAACGACTTCCATACCGTGTTACTTATCTTCCTCCAACACCTGCCTGACAGTTAAAAAAAAAATATCCAGTGGATGTGTTGGATTCTGTATATTACATTTTACTTTCAAACCAGTGATTTAAGCGTCAGAGGATTTCTGACAGGAAGCTCACCATTTGTACGCCATAGACTTGAGCTCTAACCACTAAAAGACTACTAATGTATCTCCGCTTCCTCTTCCTACACCTCTCTTTGTATACTCTCATCGTTTGTGCAGCCTCGAAGCTGTTCTCCTGTCCAGTTTGAGAATCAATACCATGGGACAGAGACCATCAGGCGATGGCTATGTGTGTGTGTGTGTAATATTCATATGGTTGGTGTATCTATGTTTGCATTATGCATAGTAGTTAACAGTTGTAGTTGCGTTGGCTGATGGATGGCAGCCTGTTCTATCAGCACACTGATGGGCACCCGTGACTCCCATATGTCTATGCACTGAAGAATGGCCCTTTTTATAAGCTTGTGTTTATGGCCTCTTAGAGGACACCTCGAGCCAATTATGGCAGCGTGGATTGCTCTGTAAGTATTTGGAAAGCCAGGCCGGGATGGCAAGTTCCAGCGGTGTTCCATGAAGGGTCAGAGGCTGGCTGTCAAGGAAAGGAAAACATTTGAATGAGGTGGGACAGGAAGTACTATGGAGGTGTAAAAATGTGGCACATGTGAATGGATCACTGAAAAAACAAACTGAAGAAAAAGTGGGGTGAGACATTTTCTTCCCTTACCCTTCCCTCTCCTATGTTTCTCTCTCAACAGTGATCCTGAGCCCCTTTGGCCTGAATGGGACACTGACCGGCCAGTCGTTCAAGATGTCAGACCCACCCACCCAGAAGCTAATTGAGGAGTGGAATCAGTTCTACCCCATCAGCCCCAGGGCCAAGGAGGGTGTGTCAGAGGAAAAGGTGGAGGACATGGACTGGGAAGATGATTCTCTGGCCTCTGTAGAGGTTCTTGTTGGTCAGTTATTTTAATATCACCACTTACTGATTCTCATGTCATTACATGTTTGAAATGCACTCTTCAACGCTGCATCCGTTGTGTGTGTATATATGTATATATGTATGAATGAATACAGGTGGTGTGCGGATGGTGTACCCAGCCTGTCTGGTGCTGGTTCCCCAGTCAGACATCCCTGTTGTGGCCCCTGTGGGGTCTTCCCACTGCACTGCCGTCTACTTGGGTGGCCACCAAGTGCCTGCTTCTCAACGAGAGCCCGCCATGTCTTTGGTGACCCTCACCCCTCCCACATCACCCGAGGAGGTGCAGACAGGTAATGATGATGATCACCGCATGACTTGATTTATCACACAGGACCCTTCACTTTGACCACACGTCTCACCTGTCATGTGGTCCATGAACTTTCCACCTCCAGTGGACTCTCACTCGGCCCAGAAGTGGGTTAAGATGCCTTCGTCATCTGAAGCCTTCAGTGTGGACAGAACAAGCCACCACGGAGGCAAGATTCCACGCCGCCTAGCCAGTCATGTGGTGGAGCGCGTCTGGCAAGAGTGCAATATCAACCGAGCCCAGAACAAGTGAGTCTGCCCGTCTCAAAGTCGTAGTACAGATTGATAAATTGATCATATCTGTTATGTTGGGAAACTGTGCTTAAAGTGCTTCAACTTCCTTCTCAACACCTGTCAGTTATCTATCATATCTATTCATCATCGTGTACTGACATTCGCTGCCTGCTGTAAGTGATGGAGTACTTTGGGAGTTCTGTTTTATTCAGGTTTGTGTCAGTCACACAAAACAAATCCAATAGTTAACACTGGAAATCATGCTGAATAATTTATGACTTTTAGAATTTTGTCTGCAATTTTGGATAATGTCATATATCTGAGCAATATTAGATAAGCGCTAGATAGATAGATGCTTACTTAATTCATCAAAGAGAGAAATTAACATTTTTTTCATGTTTATATTTGTTTACATTTATTTGAATATAAAGTGCTACTCACTTTTAAAACTACTGAAGCAAAAGTGCATGAAATAAATCCTTGTGAGCAAAACTGGCTTACCATTGTAGGTTTCTTAAATTTTCTCTTCCTTGGTTTATCGTGAATAAGCAAACATATGTTGTTGTTAAATAATCGTTAACGTACTGTATCTATCCATACAGTCCACAAAAATAGAACTGAGAGGAAAAGTAAGAGATGGCTTGCAGTTTTGTCCCTTGGTCTTTTGTATTATTCACCATCAGTGAGTCTGACACATTGAGAGCACTCCAGGATCTGTTGCCCCTTGACCAAGCACAGACTGTCAGCTGAAGTTAGCTGTTAGCTTGTCACCCAAAATATTGTTGCTCTAAGCACGGCTACGGAATCAGCCTCAGCAGCACTAGGCTTTCATTGTTCCTACACTGAAAAAGCCCTGTAGAGTTTTGTGAGTGTGTTTCTTGTGTTGTTTTTGGCCTCTAGGCGGAAGTTCTCAGCTGCGACCAATGGTACCTGTGAGGAGGAGCGGACCGAGAAAGTGGGAGCCTGGGATTTTGTTGAGCCGTCACAGAGGTCGTACTGCAGCTGTTCCAGGTTTGTTTCTTTCCATGTGGATTGTGCGCAGGTATCACTCGTACTTGTCACCAAGGCAATGCACATGACATGTTTCTCACTTGGAGAAAGGGCAAAACATTTCAATTGATTAAACATTTCAATTGTTTAAATGTATTCAGTGACTGATTATCTGTCATTCACAGTACTATGAATTTATCAAGAGTAGTTCAGCAGCAAATAATCAGGCTCTTCATCTTTGTGTGCTTTTCTTAGTAAACACATGTTGGTTCCATCCAGGACATGCTGCAAATGCAGTCACTGTGCTTGATACATGAATGCTTGACTGGCTTCATCAATGAGAGCGTGAACAAATCCAATAGGTTGAGAGAAAATTCAGAGTCAGGGTTAATTAGTAAGTACCAACAAAGCAGACGTTTTTATGTGTTTTGATCAGCTGAATGCATTTATCTTCAGGCGTAGCCTGGTTGGGGCAGCCTTTCCACACCTAGCGAGAGCAGAGCTTGGACTGTAGATGAGCAGAGTGGATTGGGCCAGTCAGCTGGGGCATGCTAACATGTTGGAAACCACCCAGCACTTTAGCGACACAGAAATTGGAAGCTTTGTTTGTTGCCAGATTTAATGGCCATTTGTTTTGTTTTTTTAGATGAAGTCTTCCATGTTGCTACTTAACTTGACATCTAATTGTCAGCATACCCAAATGTCTTGGCACAGCGTCTTCGTCACCACATAAATAAACCCAGTAGTAGAGTGTGTAGGGACCCAGCAAACAGAGGGGCTACAGAAACACTCCCACACTTCTTTAGGGGCTTAAGTGTCATTCATGAGGGTTGTTCAGTAAACTGTGGGTCAGATCAGTGGGTGAAGCAACGGCCTCATCGTGTCTCCTTATTACAATCTGCTGCACCGACAGTAGAACTTGGATATGTAAATAGATGCAATTAATCTAAACTGACATGAAAGACAACTGACATGTAATGACTCAGTTAGATCTAGTTTCACAAACACACAGCCAAACATTTAACAGATTGGTGGTGGCACCACTGATATACAACTATCACAGCTATAAGCTTGTGGCATGCAAAGGGTAATGACTTCATGAAAAGGTCATGTCAGCTCACCAGTGTGTCCGTTTCCTTTTAGTATGACTGACACAATGGTTAATTATTGAAATGTGTCATAAACATGACCTGTACTAAACATTTCAGGAAGTTTTTTTTATTTAATGAGTTGCAATAATTCAGATAATTATGACCTTATGTGCAATAACACTCATTTATAAGGTTTTGTTTTTTCCTTTCATGCAGCTTCATTGTGTGAAGTAATAGATTTAAGATAGCTCATTTGTTTGAGATAAATCAGTGGGGGGGAAAAGCAAATGTTTGACTCTAGGGAAAAGAAAAAAAACAGCTAACGATTTTTGCTTATCAAAATGGAAAATCCTCATTGTGCCACTTCATGTGTGAGAGATTATCCAGGTCTTCTTCTCTCCTGCAGATACAAGTCAATGAAGCAGCGAATGGGCAACACCCCAGGCCAAGCTCAGCTAGCAGGCCAGCCCTCCCAGCCTGCTACCAAGCACAAAGCTGGAGTAGACAAGCCAGAGAAGGGAGACAAGCAGCAGAAAAGACCCCAGACCCCCTTCCATCATCGAAGCCTGACCAGTGACGATGCCTCACTAGAGACTGAGACGGCAGCGGGCCAAAGGCTGTCACTGCGGGGCCAGGATGGAGGGCGATTCCCTATGCGTACTGCGGATGTGTCTGCAATCCAAAAAGCCCCCCAAATCCATAGTGGTGGGGTCAGCACTGGGCCTGCAGACCAGGCCAACTCCCCCCAACCTCCACCACTTAGCCCCCACCCCTGTGAACGTAGCGAGGAGTTAGGGGAGGGTATGAAGAACCCCTCTACCCCCAACAGCCAACACTTTTACCAGACACCCCCAGAACCCTGCCTGGTCGGGGTGAAGGGTGGTGGTGAGGAGCCTGGAGGCCCAGAGGGTCTAAATCAGCACTTCCACTCACACCACAACCATCCTGCAGCCTCGGGTTACTCAGACCCTCCTGAGCCCACTGTGTACATGGGTGCCGCCGTCCATCAGGAGGAGGACAACTCTCATACGCCATGGAGGTTATTCACTCTACCCCGGAGGAAAGAAGCCGAGCTGCCCACACCAGTGCTGCCAGGGGAGAAGTTCAGGGAGGAGGCCTCTGCATCACTGGACAACCTTGTTTCAGTTACAGAGTGAGTTTATCCTCAGTGTTCAACTCCTTGTGTCATATTTTCAGCCATGTGCCCTCATCTTTTTCCCAGCTGCAATGGTCATGAATAGCAAATTGTTTTGATAGAGAAATTACTGATTTTCACCTAAGACAATATTCTTACAAATTATTTCTAATTTCTAGTCATAAAATGTCTTTACACATTACACTAAGTAATATACCTTGAAAAAGTTTATTTTTAAACAATCACTTACAAAAATCTGCCAGTGGGACAAGTGTTTTTATTTTCTTATCCCACTGGCAGAGTTTTGCACTTGAAACTTGAAGCAAGTGAGCTGGTGTGTCTTATTTTAAGTGTAAACAGGTTTCTGACTAGAAATTACACATTTTGATTAGAGATACAAATATATTTAATAAGAATTGTCTTGGTTGAATTTTTGCAGCGTAAAATTAATCTCACAGATACCCTCCCTTATCCCGCAGGTTCAGAATGTTCTGTGTACCTGCACACAGCATTTTAATCCCTTGCTATGTGCCCGTTTGTCATCGTACATTACCATTGTATAGGGCTAGCACTACTCTGATTCCTACATGCAAACAGTCACCTACGAGAGAGGAAGGCTAGTGGTTGTAAAGAGAAATCTTTGCTATTGGAATTTGAATTCAAGGTACAGAAATACTGTCTGCTGTTGGCATTTAATAGCCGCTGTAGAGAGATGTGAAAAAGGGTGTTTGGGAGAGGACCGGGATCCTTGATGGGCAGAGGCATCAAGGATCCCTTAGACAGGCATGTCCTGTGTGGAGAGAGGCAGAGGGACCAACAGGCTGAAGTGTGGCTGCAGTGGGATTTATCAGCAGGGTTGGTCTTTCTCTGTGAGTCAGTGACTTGCATGGGCTATTCCAGTGAGCTGTAATCCTCCCAGCCACAGCTCTGAATGGCAGCTAATCTGTGGCCCAGGCCACTGCACTCCATCACCTCACATCAGAGCTGCACAGGCATGACACGAGGACAGAAGTACAGAAAAAGACAGGAGGCTGTGAGGGGAGGGCTCACACATAAGTTGGGTCAGTGGCTTTGCTCCTGCCAAGCAGCCGTCGGTTTTCAGCCCTCCCCTCTTTCTCTTTGGAACAAGTAGGCCACAGTCACAGCCACATACCAGATTTTGATAAGGCCTTTTTACAGGGACAAGTGATAAATGCATGTCTATGCATTTTCTGATCAGTTAGATTTGGGGTCACCACGTTGAAACATAATAGTCTGACAACAAACGTGATGTGCTCACTTCTGCTTCAAGATAGCTGTCAGAATTGTTTGCTTTCACAGAGCAGAGCTGTTGTCTATTGAATGGGAATCTCTTTGATGGTCACCAAAAATTACTTCAGAGCGGTCACGTTACACATCTTCTGCCCTCCAGGGTGATGTCCACGTCTAAATTCTCACTGAAAGTGTCTGACGAGCGTGTTCAGATGTATCGAGCCAGGAGGAACCAGTACATGTCTGCTGCCATCACTGATGGCGATCATGAGCCTGAGGTGGACCCCTACGCCTTTGAGGAAGGCGATGTGAAGTTCACATTCTCCAATAAGAAGGACAAGGCAGGCGGGGAGCGGGAACCCGGCAAGAAACATAAGGTAATGTTAATGAAACAATTCTTCTTATCACTTAATTCTTATTATTAACATTGTTTTTTCTTTCTTACCCTTTTATTTATTTTCTCCTTTTTCAATTAATAATAATTTAAGTACGATCATGCGTCTCAATCACCTCGTAGCATTCATTTATCTAGTAGTGGTTCCTCTTCATGGTGCCAACCATCAGGAGCATTAGAGGGGTCATGGTCTCCCTCAGTGACACTTCAACAGCCACTTAGTGGCGACTCTACAGCTGTTGAAGAGGCTCGTACATGTCTTCTTCACAAGTTGCACTGGGCTGGAGAGGTGACGATGGGGAGTCATTTTAAAATCAGGGAGCTGCTAAGGTAGAAAATAACAGTCTTCAGCAATGCTGCACTGAACATTACAGCAAACATCCGCTTCCACTGCCCCAAGTGCAATGAAACAGGAAACCATCCTTAAATCCCTATTGTTCAGTGAGCCCAGTGAGCGGTTTGCCCGTCCAGTTTCTGTTAACGCTTATGTTTTTCCTGATCGCACTGCCCTCGTAGTCCTTCATATTATTCCAAATAGTCATCAACTCTGTTTCTGCCTCTGGGACGGCCTGGCTGTGGCTCCAGACGACAGCCACCTGTAAGCCTTGGATTGCCCCCAGCATTGAGAGGGAGATTCAATGTGTGTGTTCATTCACTGGCTGTGTCTCAGCAACAGCCTTCCCAGAGCTTAGAGTTTAACCACAGCAACAAACCTGGCTCACTGAACCGTTAAGCTTAAACTCTTGCTCAAATATGCTTCCTGCTTTGTCTGGGGCACAAAATGATCTCTGATGGACTTTGAGAGCAAAGGCAGCTCCCAGGGGAGTCCCCAAAGCACTGAGTGTGCCACGGAATCCTTCCACTGTCTTCTTCATGTGCTGTGCATACCCACAGACATGGGTTTTTACTTTAGACAGGTAACTCTGTCGGAGCCTTTTTTCCTCTAATTTCTTTCATGGTTTTGTTTGCTCTGAGATACTTTACCTCCTACCTGACTAGTTTTGAGTTTTGAGAGAAGTTTAAGCACCAAGAAAACCTCCCCTTCAGCAATAAATTAAAATAAGATGAAAGGAATATTATTCCATGCCACTTTTTGTGAGTGGGTTGGTGAGTGTCAAGCTGTTGAAACATCTTCTGATTCATCGCTCTGATGACTGTTAATCCTCTTACCCTGGATTTACATCGGCTGCGTGTGCGTTGCGTCTTCGATCCGGCACGGCGCCGGATCAAATACGTTTCCATTCTAATCAATGTGTCCATTTACACCGACTGCGTTGCGTTGCGTCTCCGATCTGTCTCAGCTCCGTCAGGCGCTGCGTCGCAAATACGCAGAGGTTCTATTTCTGACGGATGCCGGAGCTGAGATGCATAAATCTGGCACAAAATCCATCGAGCGGGGCAGGAAGTCCAACACAGAAACAAAATAAATATCCGGTTACTTTTCACAATAAAACGCTCGACGTTGATGCCAGATCGTATTTCACACTATTTCACCACTACTTTCAACACAGCACATTTATTGAGAGTATTTATTTATGAACGAGCTACTTCCCCATGGTAAAAGCACAAAACACCGAAAAAAAAGTCAAACACAAGCAAGTCCGACACTCCTCTGTGTCTCCCACCCAGAGACACTTGTGTTTATTCCTGGATTTATCACACATACATGACGTTTCGCGCGATTATACGTGTTTTCATCGCGCGAACTTGTCGGTCACGTGACTGACGGACCGGAGCCGCGACACAGTAGAAACGCATCCGGTGTAAATGGACGGAGCGCGCTGACGGAGCAAAGACGGATCGGAGACGCAACGCAACGCACACGCAGCCGGTGTAAATCCAGGGTTAGTGTGTGTAGACCAGGTGTGAGCAGCGTGTTAGCATCTTTACAGATAAGCCCGAAGTCTTCGCTCCTTGCAGACCATGTGACTGGTGTCCTGGATGTTATGCAACCCTCATAGCATTGAGGGTCAAGCAGGTAGTTTGACAGTCAAACATGCATTGCAAAATGTAAAGGGTATCACACACATGCAGTTTACCATATATATGATTCCAGGTCGAGCAGTGGGTAGTGCGTGCAGGCACCATTACTGGCTTTGTTGAGGCCTTGGTTGTGGTTGTTGGCCTCTCCTGTGGATCGGTTCTCTAAGGGGGACTGATTGTAAAGCCAGTGTTAGTCAGAGAAAAGTCCTGAAGTGTCCTGAAATCAATGGCTAGAACATAACATTCCTGTTCCCCAGGTAGAAGTGCTTAGCACACAATGTACACGCAACCAGTCACACACGCATGCACACGAACAGAGAGTGAGAAAGAACAAAGACGATCCAGCCCTCCCTGATTATAGATGTCGGGTGGGAGCCTTTGCCTTGTGGATCATGATTTCTTATCCACACCACAAATGTCATTTGCCATAGAAGCAAACACCCCTTTGTCTGCATTCCTTTGTTCCCACCCAGTCATCGCTTTTAAACATTGTCATTGCATTTATCAATCATTGTATTATGTAGTGAGAAGGAAATAACCATTATGTTGATTTCCACTCAGATATATTTGTTTGAATACAATTATGGGCTTGAAAAAAATTCACACACGCAATTTAACTCGAAAGAAGCCTCATCAGAGAAATGCTTGGTGTTTTTATAGTACAGTAGTTAATGTTCTTGGTGTTGTTAAATCAAATATTCCCACCTGCCATACCATATTCTTATGTGTGTGTTTGTCACAGGGGGAAGATGGAGGATCAGGTCCATCAGATGGTGAGGAGCTTCCTTTTCTCTTTTTTTACCATTGATTTTTATATTACATATCACATTCACAGTCACATCCATTCAAATCTGTGGAATTAAACCTGACAGTGACATTTTCACTTCATGTTAATAGAACCCACTCTTTCATGAAATTGGTGGTATTCGCAATCAATTATTTGCCAAATCTCATGATTAGTTATGCCTGGAGAAAAAGGAATTCTGGGCCACTTCCCTTGATCAGAAAAAACGATGTCTGCCTTATCACTGACAAAGTGTGTATGGGTGCCTGTGTGTGTGTGTGTGTGTGTGTGTGTGTGTGTGTGTGTGTGTGTGTGTGTGTGTGTGTGTGTGTGTGTGTGTGTGTGTGTGTGTGTGTGTGTGTGTGTGTGTGTGTGTGTGTGTGTGTGTGTGTGTGTGTGTGCGCACGCGCAGATGCTCAGCGGATGGCTGCTCACAACCGTATGGCGTCCACCAGCCTAATCCATGAGACCGACTTGGTGGTGTCTATCAATGACCTCGACAACCTCTTCAACTCAGATGAGGATGATCTGGCGGTTAGTAAGAATGAACATCTTGCCATAATGAATGTGGTGTGTGTGTGTGAGTATGTGAGAGAGCTAATGATTATCATTAATGTGGCTCAGTAGCGTCTTGACGACTAAACCACATCATCAGATGGCGACTCACACTCCTCCTAGTCTGTCTGTGTGATACTGAACCCACAGGTGTTAGAAGTACTGTAATCCAACGGAAAGTTGATCAAGTCCCACGTTGGACACGTCATCCTGAACTAATGGATGTTGTTTTCTTGGCAGCCTGGTTCCAGACGACCGGTGAATGGAACAGATGAGAAATTTGTCAGCAAAGAACCAAAACCCTCGTCGCTCGATGCCGTATCCTGCATTAGTATGTATCACAACGGTGCTCCTTTTTACTCCACGTTCAGTGTCTATATCTTTAGGATACAAGATGATTTGCAGAAATTTCTTTTCTACCACCTCTTGACGCAGACTAGAACCAAACACCAACTTTGTGTTATTGCGTGTTTTATCAGAAAAGGTTTTTTCTAAACTCAAAGTTATTAATTGCCATTACACCCTTTGAAATCAGCACGAATGCTGTAAATATTGTTAGAGACTTCCATACATATTATCTGACCATCACAAAGACCATCAGCTTCAGTCATTAGCAGTCCATACAATGTATGCATATGTCAAAAGAATGAATAACACTGAAGGATACTGAAGCAGGCAGCAGACAGACATTTCTGTTTAAATGAAGCCTTTATAGCTTTTTAAGTGTGCTTTAAACTTTAATGATGTGTAAATGAATAAATGAAACAGATAAAAGATTCATGGCTTTTATCAACATGGTTTTTGTTTGCTAGCCAATGAAAATTCACATTCTCCCCGTTACGTCTACCATCCTCTGAGATGGATCATTTTTTGCAGTGTATTGGTACACTGCTTTCCCCTCCCTGTCAGCCCCACACCTGTCACCCACTGCAGCGCTGGCCTCTCAGCGCTTTAGCAGCTGCCATCCTCTCTGACTTCTGGGTGTCTTCATACCGATGATTAGCGGTACAGTGGCAGTAACTTTGTCAGAGTGACCGCATGCTTCAGAACAGAAGCACAAGTGTCCACTATATCTTGTTACTCCATTATTGTAGGCGGTAAATGCACAACATTACAAAGAATCTCAGGTCTCAGCAGCTGTCAGGAGACAGGCCTCGTACACATTTCATTAGGTGTGGACCTGCTTTTATTTACATACTATCTACATATTTCACCAACTGCTTATCATATTCTGAGGGGGTTTTGGTTGCAGAGCAGCAAAACATTCTCTACATCAACATATTCACAGAACGTACACATCTAAGTGACACTGTCTAGTCAAGTCATCAAGTCAGTTATGTAAATGTACTGTGCAGGACAATTAATTCAAATAATTGAAATGCAATAGAGGTAACTTCCATTTGATTGTGATTGCGTCCACCAGGCTCAGCAGACCTTCATCAGATGTTCCCCACGCCTCCGTCCTTGGAGCAGCACATCATGGGCTACTCACCCATGAACATGTGCAACAAAGAGTACGGCAGCATGGAGACCAACCCCGGGATGACGACACCGGATGGAACCTTATCCCTCGGAGGCCATTTTAAGATTGAGGTGGAGGAGAGCTTCTGCAGCCCCAAGCCTGCTGAAATCAAGGCACGTTTACAGTAAATGATATTTAAGCACAAACTACAACTGTCAGAACTATTGGGTCTAATTTACTGCCACAGGTATTAGATGTCATTTGTCTAGTAGAATGATTGTTCATGTATAAAACACCTGTTGGAAAGCATTTAATCAGATGATGTGACAGTGAGCGACGTATAATCATAAAAAACGCAACAGTGACCTTCTGAGGGTCTTTGCAGTTTATTTCCTGCTGCTGTGGCAACACTTTTATGATAGTCTGAATGTGCTAATGACATGATGATCCTCATACGTCATGGTGGGATGAGCACTATAATTCATTTCTTCAGATGAAGCTGCCACAGGTCCTCCTCTGTTCATGGGAATATACGGAGGCAAAGTCATCCTTCTCTTTGTCTGTACAAATTCAACATAATTTGTTTGACTCCTGTTCTCTGTGCAAGTGTATGTAAAGATGTTTCCATTTTTCCTCTTCTCTCACCAAGTGAAATGTCTGTCCGTTTTGCAGGACTTTTCATTTGTGTACAAGCCAGAGCTGTGCCAAGCGTTTGTAGGCTGCTCCATGTTTGCTCCAATAAAAACGTTACCCAGCCAGTGTCTCCCACCTATCAAAATACCAGAGGATGCCATCTACCGTCCGAGCTGGACCATGGGCAGAGATATGATCAACCCTGTGCCTGTCATGAGCATCCTGAACAAGGACAGGTAAGGAGTTGCGTGTCTTTTACTTGAATTGTTGTCCAACAAGGACAACTTTTGTGTTACTGTCTTAATCAGAATCACAGGGCAGCAGTCCCATCATGACTGATTAAACTGAAGTACCTCCAGTACCACCAACCTCACAGATACTCTTCGGTGTATATTAGCTCTTCAAACACCGAGCTGCGATGAGCACACAGTGTTGAGCAATTGGGGCAAAAACAGTCTAGTCTAACTTATACCAACTGATAATCGGATGGGCGACATGATGTGCAGTGGTTAGCACTGTCACCTCACTGCATGGGTTTTCTCCAGGTACTCCGGCGCCCCCCCTCCCTAATCCACTTTACCTCAGACTTTTCTGGATCTTGAATCCACATCAGCTGGACCCACTCTGGATCTTCATACATGGAGCATTTTTGGCTGATAAATGTTTCATGCAGTGTTGCTGTTTCCCTGCTCATTTTTCTTGTCTGTATAGTTACACTTGCGTCCACGTTCGCCCTCTGGTCTCTCCCCAGGCACCGATGAGATGAGTTACTTTCCCCTTCATGACTGCCTCAGGCTCCATAAGAAATGAGTGTAAAATTCCTTCTAGGTTAAAAGTGACAGGATTATCACTGGTGTGATAGAGCTTTCTGTGTGAGGATATTTTGAACATCAGTCCAATGTTTTATAAATTATTCTTGGTATTATGCGGTTCAGTGATGAGTAATGAACTTATCATTGCGCATGTGCTTACATGATGAGATGAACTCCAACTATACTATGTCCTGGAGCAGAGGCTGACACATTTCCTAAGGTATGATTGTGAGTGGAAACATGTTTTATTTCATAAACACAGTGAGACACATTGCCGATAGCTAGAAGCCAAAATGTCAGTTTCCAGCATGTTAAAGCAGCACTGCTACAACTAGCAGCCCTACATATACTGTCACTACAAAGAGATGATTCATTTATTGGACTGGTTGTAGCTTTGGGTCAATACTATAGCTGAGGAATTATGGATTATCAGTTAGTTATTATTAGTTATAGTTTTATTCAAATCTCTTTAATTAAAGTACCCCAGAGCGTGACAGAAAATGTGGAGCAGAACAAGAAAATAGATGGACACATCTGAAATACGTTTGATGACTGTATTATATGGTTGCTGATTAATACTGGTTATAATTTGGATGTAATTACAGTGCTGAGCCTTGCTGGGCTGGGCGCAGTGGGGAGGGAGAGCTGTTTCTACTTGCCTGAGCTTGGCCAATGTCCAAAGAATCCTGAGCGCAAAAAAAAACATACATACAACAATGTGTTGGTGGTGCATTTTCGACTGCATCCGTTTGTTAGCATTTCCTGGCTGCTGGAGAGAAAGTTGTGCTGGGACTTCCTCCTAATGGGTTGGTGCCAGGAGCTGTTCCTCACATACTCGCCCTCTCCTCCTCTCTCTCTTGCTGCTTCCTCCTCACAGTCGTTTGCCGGCCCAAAAATAACCCTTTCCACAGAGGGATGTTTGTTAAAATGTTTTACGGAATTTTTTTTCTCCCTGTATCCCACTGCTTCAATTTTCTCCTCGTTTCTATTTGTCTCCCTCCACCCAAATTTTGCTCCCGTTGTTTAGTGTGTGTGCTGTCGGACACCTTTGTTATACTCGCAGTATCTGCGACTACAAAGTGCTCCACAAGAATCTGTGTGATATACGTTTCTTAATCAGAGACTGTATGTTTGACTTTATCCATGATACCCACACCCACATAATGATGCACCCCTTCATATAGATGCTACCAACTAGGGTAGGACAAGGATACTAGGATAAGGGTAAGACAAAAAAGATAAATATTCTCTTTTTATAAGCAGTTTATTAGCATCATGATCTCATATCTCATCTTTCATGAATCTGTAGAGAAGTGCAACCATCCGTTTATTATTCGTTGGCCCAAAATGGTTGTCGCCCAGGAGGCATTGTGTAAGTATTATGATATATAGCATCAGCTGTTTGAATGCCACCATATACTGTATACCCTGGTGAAATGTCAGGGAGCTATGATGATATGAAAACTAGATTCCACCCAAGCCCGGGATATTCCCTCAGTGACTCTTTGAACAGAGGTGCCTACTGGCGTTCCTGCTCAGCGGCATTATCAGAGCTTCTCTGCTTCTAGTCTCTCTCACTCATAGCGAATGTTGAAGGAAGCATCTAAAAAAGGATTCACATGGCTGCTGACGTTAATTCACTCCTCCTTCTCCAAGCAGTAATTTTAGATAACGTTGCTGTCTTACAATGTTACTGAATGCTTTTTGTTGACAGAACAACAGTTTTATTTCCTTGTGGGATTGTGTGATTTTATGAACACTCCTTGACATCCTTAAAATGTCGTACTTTGTTTCCACTCTTACGGATGTATTACATTCAATTAGATGATGGATGGATGGATGGATGGATACGGCTGGGCGATATGTACTAAAAACGTCAGGGTCTCTGCTCGCTAAATGTAGCGACAGTGTCCCTAAGTTGGCAACACTACTGTTTCGAAGTTTTGAAATGAACCAATCTCTTCAGTCAGTGATGTAGTACTGTTCGTTCACCCAAAAGATTCATTCTTTCAGACAAATCATTTGCCAATGGAACAACACCAACATCAAGCGACATTGTTTCGCGTTATGTCTCATCTAGAAATACATCTAACTGTTAAAATATTGAGATATCCATTCAGTTCACTTCCCTTTGTCTTTCCTCAGTAACATCCCAAGTGTGGGCAGCAACATGGACCAGGACTACAGCCAGACCTACACCCCTCAGACCCACACACCCTTCATGTCCAACAGCGCTCCACCAAGTAACAGTGGCGCTGGCATCCTGCCTTCCCCTGCCACCCCACGCTTTTCCGCCCCTACTCCACGTACGCCACGCACCCCACGGACACCTCGGGGTCCCTCCAGTGTCCAGGGCTCACTCAAGTATGAGAACTCTGACCTGTACTCACCAGCGTCCACGCCCTCCACGTGCAGACCGTTGAACTCGGTGGAGCCAGCCACGGTACCCTCCATTCCTGAGGCCCACAGCCTCTACGTCACCCTCATCCTCTCCGAATCCGTCATGAACCTCTTCAAGGACTGCAATTTTGACAGCTGCTGCATCTGCGTATGCAACATGAACATTAAAGGAACAGACGTCGGTGTGTACCTAAGTGACCCTATTGGCGAGGCCCAGGAAACCTGTAGCTGTGGCTTCAGTGCTGTGGTGAACCGGCGCTACGGCAACGGCTCGGGCCTCTTCCTGGAGGATGAGCTGGATATCATTGGCCGTGGCACGGATGTCAGCCGTGAGGCGGAAAAGCGCTTTGAGGAGCTACGTCTCTCCTCGTTGGAAAGAACTGGAGTTGGGAGGGGAGACCAAGTACCAGATGAGTTGATTCTCCTCCTGCAGGATCAGTGTACCAACCCCTTTTCACCCATTTCTGTCCTGGAGCATGAAATACTTCCACGGGGGTCGAGTGGCACCAATGTGCCTCACTGTGTAAGAGTGGAAGAGAGGGACTACTGCAGTGACTGCTACATGGCCCTGGAGCACGGCAGGCAGTTCATGGACAACATGTCCGGGGGCAAAGTGGACGAAGCACTCGTCAAGAGCACTTGTTTGCACCACTGGTCTAAACAAAATGGTAAGAACATAAAAGTTTGTCAAAAAAATTATGCCTGCAGGAATACCTAGTCATTCCTCTGGACACCACATTCTGAGAGCAGAGAAAAAGTACGTTGAGCATGATGATTAATGTTCCTCTTTATTTGTCTGTTCTCCAGCAGTGGATGTCAGTGCACTGTGCTCTCAGGACGTTCTCCGGGTGCTGATGTCCCTTCAACCTGTGCTCCAAGACGCTATCCAGAAGAAAAGGACGGTGCGGTCGTGGGGCGTTCAGGGTCCCCTCACCTGGCAGCAGTTTCACAAGATGGCTGGGCGAGGCTCATACGGTAAAGCTGGGCACGTCACATAGCTTTGGTATACACTCGTCAGGACATTTTTTTCCAAATGTTCAGTGTCACAGAGGCAGAGACATATTGTAAAATCAGTGGAAAACGTCTTTCCCAACACATACACTGATCCATCCGACTTCACACTCACAATTGAGATTCTCAGAAATGTTCAGGCTTGCAGAAATCGGTGGCTGGTCAAATCCATGCTCTCTGTTGTGAGGGTAATGATTTCATGTGTGACATTTGGGATGTGTGAGTGTTTGAGCTAGAAGAACTCAGGATGTCAGATCTATAAGCAGTGTGGTCCAAACGTCAGGAGGAGCTGTCAGACTGTGTTGTGACCTTACACACTGATGCACAGTGGAGGGCTGGAAGAAACGGGATGCTAGCTGACACCTGTTAACACTTGCACACTGTCCTTTTTTGTTTCTTGTTTGTTCCTCCTCGCACGCTCACCTTTTCTCCTCTGTCCCTCTCACAGGCACAGATGAGTCCCCAGAGCCTTTACCTATCCCCACCTTCCTTGTGGGTTATGAGTACGATTTTGTGGTGCTGTCTCCGTTTGGTCTGCCCTACTGGGAGAAATTGTTGCTGGATCCCTTCGGCTCCCAACGGGACATCGGTTATTTGGTGGTGTGTCCTGACAATGAGGCTCTGCTCAGTGGTGCTAAGAGCCTCTTCCGAGACCTCACAGCTGTATATGAGGTAAACCCCCTGAGTATTGGCACCATCCAAGGACACAGTCCTAATTGGAGCCTAGTCATTTTACAGTGAACTTAAAAATTTTGCTTTTGAACCATTTTCCTATGTTGTATGCAGTTCTTCCAATGGCTGTGCTTCATGTGCTTTTGTACAGTCATGTCGACTGGGACAGCATCGACCCATTTCCAAAGGCTACCCTGATGGCATAGTCCTCGTCGGTGGCAATGGAGCCAAGAACCTTGTGGATCAGCCTGTCAGTGACTGGTTTCTCAAGGCTGCCAGCGACAACAGCGACGCCTTCACTAAGCTCAAACTCTATGCACAAGTGTGCCGCCACAATCTCGGTATGAGTCTTTGATAGCGTGGCTCCACATTAAGGTTACTCACAGCTCAGTGTTCCTGTATTACCACTTGTGGCACCACTTGAGTCAGTCATTAGTCCTTCTGAAATGTATTTAACTACTCTCTATTCATTTTCTCAAAGCCTGTTTGATCTATTTACGTCACAGCACTGACGCATTTCTTCTGTCTTTAGCTCCATACCTCGCATCTCAGCCATTGGATAGTTCCCTCCTCACACAGCCCAGCCCCCCACCCTTGTCGAACCAATCATCATCCACACAACTGGCGGGTTCTACCCTCAGCTCAGTTGGCCAGCAGGGCTCAGTAACCACAGGAGGCTCTTCAGTTCCCAACAACGGCAACAGTGGGTCTGGAAATGGCTCAGCATCATCCAACAGCCTGGTGTCATCATCCGGCCAGCCTGGCAGCGGGATGCAGTCTGCCAAGCCCAGCTCTTTTACCCCCTTTGGGAGTATGAGCAGCCAGAACCAGGGGATTGGTCCTCAGAGTGGACAGCTGGGACAGCAGGCTGGTACCCAGAATACTGGCACCTCAGGGGACTCGAGCAGCCAGGCCCCCGCAGAGCCTCCCGAAAGGTACAGCACAACACACCTGCTAGAACAACATCAGCTCAGAAACACTGACTGCAGTTTCACACCTAAGTCACATTCAGGAGCAAGACATTGAGCTGGTGAATCAGATGATTGCAGATGAGCAGATGATTGCCTCCATAGTGACGTTTTGTTTAACAATTCTCGTTTTATCTCCTCAGCACTTTGGATCGTGAGAAAGTCGGCGTGCCCACGGATGGGGAGTCCCATGCCATCACGTATCCACCTGCCATTGTTGTTTACATTGTGGACCCCTTTAGCTATGACGAGTCTGACGGTGGCCTTGGGCCAGTGCCAGCCCCCTCCAGTGTGTGGACGCTGGGTTTGCTACGCTGCTACCTCGAGATGCTTCAGTTCCTGCCTGCACACATACGCAATTCAATTTCTGTACAGGTACTTAACTTAAAACCGCTGTGTTCCACCTGTAAGACTGAAAGCCCAATTGTAGTATGTTTGTGAAATTGTTATCCATTCAGATTGTTTCTACTTTACTATGACTCAGGTATGATTACTATTCATTGCTGTAAGTAGATATAGACGCTCTGATGTAGAAAATGTGTTGGTTTATAATTGCGGTGCATTTATCTTCCATCTTGTCTCCCTCAGATTGTCCCCTGCCAGTACCTTCTTCAGCCAGTACGTGGTGAAGACCGCCATATCTACGCCCAGCACCTCAAGTCTTTAGCCTTCTCTGTCTTTGCACAATGCAGACGTCCGCTGCCCACTTCCACCAATGTCAAGTCTCTGACCGGCTTCGGCCCGGGCTTAGCCATCGACATTGCACTAAAGAGACCGGAGGTAAATGCTCCCACCGTCAAGATGCAGCAGTTGCGCTCTAATTGCTCCGATATGTCCGTCAGTAGGTGCAGAGGCAGAGGCTGTGCTGGCGTTCATTTGCAGTTCAGCTTTCTGTGAATCGTTCAGTCCCTTGTGTTGGACTTCTATTGTTTTCTTCTTGCTCATATCAGGTCAGACGTGACCTGACCTCATAAGATCCTCTTCCTCTGACTTTTCCGTTTTCCTCTTAAAAGAAAGGATGCATTGAGATTGTAGGGCTAACCAATGTTTCTGTCTGCTGGAACAGGACCAATGGAACTTGTAACCCTCTGCTACCTCAGAGTTTTCTTTCCATTATCTGCTTGGCTGATCCCTGAGAACACCATAATAGAATGTTGGCCACAGTTATAGAGAAGGGGCGTTTAAGATCAAGGTCCAATTGTGTGGACTTCTTCCAGCACAACCTTATTCCTTCAGTGCATTGAACTGGTCAATGGACATTTAAGATTACATAATGGACATGTGGAAGACAACATCTGGAACACAATTTTACATACTGTTAAAGGATCCATATCCCAAACCAGGACATTTGTATAGAACCCACAGACTGAACATTTCTCATCATCCCTAATCCTTTTTTTCTCATTTCCCTCCCTTCATTTCTGCAGAGACCGGATTGTCTCCGTCTCTATACACCTCCGTTCATCCTTGCACCAGTAAAGGACAAACAGACGGAGCTTGGGGAGACGTTTGGTGAGGCATCGCAAAAGTACAATGTGCTGTTTGTGGGATACTGTCTGTCCCACGACCAGCGCTGGCTCCTTGCTACCTGCACCGACTTATATGGGGAACTCCTGGAGACATGCATCATCAACATAGACGTGCCTAACAGGTAGAAGCCCCATCAGCACTCCATTAAATCCTGTCTTCCTCGACTTGCTGTCAGTTTGAGGTTGGGCAGTTTCTTTGAGTACTTCTTCTAAATGTTCTACACTTTGTGCAGAGCGCGGAGGAAAAAGGGCTCTGTTCGACGCCTTGGTCTGCAGAAGCTGTGGGATTGGTGCTTGGGACTGGTACAGATGACGTCCGTTCCTTGGAGAGTGGTTATTGGACGGCTGGGCAGGATAGGGCATGGAGAGTTGAAAGGTGACGTCTGGATGGAACGTTTTTCAAAACTCTCCATTTTTCTTTTCTTTCATGCCGTCAGTGTGTTCCTCATTCACTCATCACTGTTGCTCTCCTCTGCTCATGTTCCAGACTGGAGTATTCTGCTGAGCAGAAGAAACCTCCAATCACTCAGTCGCCGTCTAAAGGACATGTGTCGAATGTGTGGCATCTCCGCCTCAGACACTCCCAGCATCCTGAGCGTGTGCTTGGTTGCCATGGAGCCGCAGGGATCCTTCATCATCATGCCAGGTACTGGGTGTACATGCAACAAAAACTATGAACACATTCTTTTTATTTGAATGTATACTGTGTTGCAGTGTTTTGCAAAGAAAGGCATCCCTGATCTCTCTCTGTGTGTGTGTGTGTGTGTGTGTGTGTGTGTGTGTGTGTGTGTGTGTGTGTGTGTGTGTGTGTGTGTGTGTGTGTGTG
>NW_027615483.1:0-41796 GCF_965212315.1 Lampetra planeri | reverse complement strand
CCCTCACCACCCTCACCCTCACCACCCTCACCACCCTCACCCTCCTCACCACCCTCACCACCCTCACCCTCACCACCCTCACCACCCCTCACCACCCTCACCCTCACCACCCTCACCACCCTCACCACCCTCACCCTCCACCCACCCTCACCACCCTCACCACCCTCACCACCACCCTCACCACCACCCTCACCAACCTCCTCACCCTCACCCTCACTACCCTCACCACCCTCACCCCTCACCACCCTCACCAACCTCCTCACCCTCACTACCCTCACCACCCTCACCACCCACACCACCCTCACCACCCTCACCACCCTCACCCTCACCACCCTCACCACCCTCACCACCCTCACCACCTCCTCACCCTCACCCTCACCACCCTCACCCTCACCACCCTCACCACCCTCACCCTCACCACCCTCACCACCCTCACCCTCACCACCCTCACCACCCTCACCACCCTCACCACCCTCACCCTCACCACCCTCACCACCCTCACCCACCCTCACCACCCTCACCCTCACCACCCTCACCACCCTCACCACCCTCACCCTCACCACCCTCACCACCCTCACCACCCTCACCCTCACCACCCTCACCACCCTCACCACCACCCTCACCACCCTCACCAACCTCCTCACCCTCACTACCCTCACCACCCTCACCACCCTCACCCTCACCACCCTCACCACCTCACCACCACCCTCACCACCCTCACCAACCTCCTCACCCTCACACCTCACCACCCTCACCACCCACACCACCCTCACCACCCTCACCCCTCACCACCCTCACCACCCTCACCCCTCACCCTCACCACCCTCACCACCCTCACCACCCTCACCACCACCCTCACCACCCTCACCAACCTCCTCACCCTCACCCTCACTACCCTCACCACCCTCACCACCCTCACCCTCACCACCCTCACCACCCTCACCACCACCCACCACCCCTCACCAACCTCCTCACCCTCACCCTCACCCTCACCACCCTCACCACCCTCCTCACCCTCACCACCCTCACCCTCACCACCCTCACCACCCCTACTCACCACTCTCACCACCCACACCACCCTCACCACCCTCACCACCCTCACCACCACTCTCACCACCCACACCACCCTCACCACCCTCACCACCCTCACCACCATCACCACACTCACCACCACCACCCTCACCACCCTCCTCACCACTCTCACCACCCTCACCACCATCACCACACTCACCACCACCCTCACCAGCACCCTCACCACCCTCACCACCCTCACCACCACCCTCACCACCACCCTTACACCCTCATTACCCTCAAAAGCACCCTCACCACCACCCACACCACCCTCACCACCACCCTCACCACCCTCCTCACCACCCTCACCACCACCCTCACCACCACCCTCACACCACCCTCACTACCACCCTCACCACCCTCACCACCCTCACACACCTCACCGACCATCACACACACTCACCACCACCCTCACCACCACCCTCACCAGCACCCTCACCACCCTCACCACCCTCACCACCACCCTCACCACCACCCTTACACCCTCATTACCCTCAAAAGCACCTCACCACCCTCACCACCACCCACCACCCTCACCACCACCCTCACCACCCTCCTCACCACCCTCACCACCCCCTCACCACCACCCTCACACCACCCTCACTACCACCCTCACCACCCTCACCACCCTCACACCACCCTCACCAACACCCTCACCAGCCTCACCACCCTGACCACCACCCTCACCACCCTCACCACCCTCCTCACCACCACCACCCTCACCACCCTCACCACCCTCCTCACCACCCTCCTCACCACCCTCCTCACCACCACCCTCACCCTCCTCACCACCCTCACCACCCTCACCCTCACCACCCACACCACCATCACCACCCTCACTCTCCTCACCACCCTCACCCTCACTACTACCCTCACCACCCTCCTCACCCTCCTCACCACCCTCACCACCAACCACCCTCCTCACCACCACCCTCACCGCCCTCACCACCCTCACCACCCTCACCACCCTCCTCACCACCACCCTCACCACCACCCTCACCACCCTCACCACCCTCACTACTACCCTCACCACCCTCCTCACCACCACCCTCACCACCACCCTCACCACCACCCTCACCACCCTCACCACACTCACCGCACTCACCACCCTCACACCACCCTCACCAACACCCTCACCAGCCTCACCACCCTGACCACCACCCTCACCACCCTCACCACCGTCACCACCACCCTTACCACCCTCACCACCACCCTCACCACCCTCACCCTCCTCACCACCACCACCCTCACCACCCTCACCACCCTCACCACCCTCCTCACCACCCTCACCACCACCCTCCTCACCACCACCCTCACCACCACCCTCACCACCACCCTCACCACCCTCCTCACCACCCTCACCACCCTCACCACCACCCTCACCACCACCCTCACCACCACCCTCACCACCACCCTCACCACCACCCTCACCACCCTCACCACCACCACCCTCACCACCCTCACCACCACCCTCACCACCACCCTCACCACCCTCACCACCACCACCCTCACCACCCTCACCACCACCTCACCTCGAACACGCCGTCCGGCAGGCCTGCAAGCATGAAGAGGTGCAGCTCGGCACGGCCGCCCTTACCACCCTCACCACCACCCTCACACCACCACCATCACCGCCACCACCGCCGCCACCCGCCGCCACCGCCCTCACCACCCTCACCCTCCTCACCACCCTCACCACCCTCACCACCCTCACCACCACCCTCACCACCCTCACTACTACCCTCACCACCCTCACTACCACCCTCACCACCACCCTCACCACCACCCTCATCACCACCCTCACCACCACCCTCACCACCACCACCCTCACCACCCTCACCACCCTCACCACCACCTCACCTCGAACACGCCGTCCGGCAGGCCTGCAAGCATGAAGAGGTGCAGCTCGGCACGGCCGCCGCTCGCCGAGCGGCCGATCTTCTGCCGCAGCTTGTCGGGGGTCCACTCGTGGTTCAGGTTCATCTGACGCAGTTTGTTCTCACTCACCTGGGGGGGTGAGGGGGGTGGGGGGGTGGTGGGGGGGTGGTGGGGGGGGTGGTGGGGGGGGGTGGTGGTGGGGGGGGGTGGATACATTGCAGCAGCTATGAGATGTTGACTACCTCGCCTGGGCTACAGGAGGTCGTGGGTTCCATCCCGACCCTGACGCCTGCTGCTGCTGCTGCTGCTGTAGATTTGGAGTTTGTGGTGTCTCTCTCATCATCATCATCACGGTTGGGGTGGTGGTGGTGGGGGGGGGGTGGTGGGGGGGTGGTGGGGGGGGGGGTGGTGGGTGGGGGGGGGGGGGTGGTGGGGGGGGTGGGGGGGTGGGGGGGGGGGGGGTGGGGGGGGGGTGCATCGTGTTCTCACCTCGGACAGGAACACGGCGAAGCGCTTCGAGTACAGGGGGTCAACCTGGGACAGACGACAACAACAACAACAACATCAACAACAACATCATCAACAACAACAACATCATCAACAACAACATCAACAACAACAACAACATCAACAACAACATCATCAACAACAACATCAACAACAACAACATCAACAACAACAACATCATCAACAACATCATCAACAACAACATTAACAACAACAACAACAACAACATCATCAACAACAACATCAACAACAACATCATCAACAACAACATCATCAACAACAACAACATCATCAACAACAACATCATCAACAACAACAACATCAACAACAACATCATCAACAACAACAACATCAACAACAACAACATCATCAACAACAACACTCACCTACTCCCTTACTCTCTCACCTACTAATTCGCTCACACACCTCTCACACCCACCCATCCACCCACCCACACACCCACAAAGTTCTCACCCACCCGCTCACTCACTCATCCACTCACCTACCTACGTATCCACTCACCACCTCTCCACCCACCCACCCATCCACTCGCCCACCCACCCATCCACTCGCCCACCCACCCACTCACTCACCCACTCACTCACCCACCCACTCACCCACCCACTCACCCACTCATTCACCCACTCACCCACCCACTCACTCACCCACCCACTCACTCACCCAAACTCACCCACCCACCCCACTCACCCGCCCACCCACCCAACTACACACCCACCCACCCACTCACTCACTCACCCACCTACCCACTCACCCACCCACCCACTCACCCGCCCACCCACCCGCTCACCCACCCACTCACCCACTCACCCACCCACTCACTCACCCACCCATCCACTCACCCACCTCCCCACTCACCATCCACTCACTCACCACACAACCACCAGCTCACTCATCCACCCACTCACCCACCCACCCACTCACTCATCCATCCACTCACCCACCCACCCACTCACTCACCCACCCATCCACTCACCCACCTCCCCACTCACCCATCCACTCACTCACCACACAACCACCAGCTCACTCATCCACCCACTCACCCACCCACTCACTCATCCACCACTCACCCACCCACTCACTCATCCATCCACTCACCCACCCCACTCATCCAACCATTCATCCACCCACACACCCCGCCCGCTCACCCACCCACCCGCTCACCCGTCCACCCGCTAACTCGCCCACCCACCCACCCATCCACTCACCCACTCACCCACCCATCCACTCACCCGCCCACCCATCCACTCACCCGCCCACTCAGCCACCCACTCACCCATCCACTCACTCACCACACAACCACCAGCTCACTCATCCACCCACTCACCCACCCACCCACTCACCCACCCACCCACCCACCCGCTCACTCGCCCACCCGCCCACCCGCTCACCCGCCTACCTCCCCACTCACTCACCACACAACCACCAGCTCACTCATCCACCCACTCACCCACCCACTCACTCACCCATCCACTCACTCACCCATCCACTCACCCACCCATCCATCCACTCACCCACCCACTCATCCAACCATTCATCCACCCACACACCCGCCCGCTCACCCACCCACCCGCTCACCCGCCCACCTCCCCACTCACCCATCCACTCACTCACCACACAACCACCAGCTCACTCATCCACCCACTCACCCACCCACTCACTCACCCATCCACTCACTCACCCATCCACTCACCCACCCATCCATCCACTCACCCACCCACTCATCCAACCATTCATCCACCCACACACCCGCCCGCTCACCCACCCACCCGCTCACCCGTCCACCCACTAACTCGCCCACCCACCCACCCACTCACCCACCCATCCACTCACCCGCCCACCCATCCACTCACCCGCCCACTCAGCCACCCACTCACCCATCCACTCACTCACCCACACAACCACCAGCTCACTCATCCACCCACTCACCCACCCACCCACCCGCTCACTCGCCCACCCGCTCACCCCGCCACCTCCCCACTCACTCACCACACAACCACCAGCTCACTCATCCACCCACTCACCCACCCATCCATCCACTCAACCACCCACTCATCCAACCATTCATCCACCCACACACCCGCCCGCTCACCCACCCACCCGCTCACCCGTCCACCCGCTAACCTCGCCCACCCACCCACCCATCCACTCACCCACTCACCCACCATCCACTCACCCGCCCACCCATCCACTCACCCGCCCACTCAGCCACCCACTCACCCATCCACTCACTCACCACACAAACCACCAGCTCACTCATCCACCCACCCACCCCTCACTCGCCCACCCGCCCACCCGCTCACCCGCCCACCTCCCCACTCACTCACCACACAACCACCAGCTCACTCATCCACCCACTCACCCCACCCACCCACTCACTCATCCATCCACTCACCCACCCACTCATCCAACCATTCATCCACCCACACACCCGCCCACCCACCCACCCCCCCCACCCCCCACCCCCCCCCCCCCCCCCCCCACCACCCCCCCCACCACCCCCCCCCCACCTGGTCAATGAGGTGTAGCAGGAAGGCGAAGTCGTTCTTGACGTCCGGGATGTCACTGAAGGCGCTCTCCTCGCGTGCGTTCTCAAACGAGTAGCGCTTCAGAGAGCGCCCCACCACCATCCACAGCAGCGTGTACACGCACACAGCCCCGTAGAACAACAGCAGGGCCACGTACAGCAGGCACAGCACCTACACACAGCGTCACAACAACAACTACAACCACTACAACAACCACCACAACAACTACAACCACCACCACAACCACCACCACCACCATCCACAGCAGCGTGTACACGCACACAGCCCCGTAGAACAACAGCAGGGCCACGTACAGCAGGCACAGCACCTACACACAGCGTCACAACAACAACTACAACCACTACAACAACCACCACAACCACCACAACAACTACAACCACCACCACAACCACCACCACCACCATCCACAGCAGCGTGTACACGCACACAGCCCCGTAGAACAACAGCAGGGCCACGTACAGCAGGCACAGCACCTACACACAGCGTCACAACAACAACTACAACCACTACAACAACCACCACAACCACCACAACAACTACAACCACCACCACAACCACCACCACCACCATCCACAGCAGCGTGTACACGCACACCAGCCCCGTAGAACAACAGCAGGGCCACGTACAGCAGGCACAGCACCTACACACAGCGTCACAACAACAACCACAACTACAACCACAACAACTACAACAACAACCACAACAACAACCACAACAACAACCACAATAACCACCACAACAACCACCACAACAACCACCACAACAACCACCACAACCGCATGCACGCAAACACACACAGACATGCACACGCGCACACACACACACGTACACACCCACTACACACACGTACACACACACGACACACGTACACCACACACACGTACACACACACACGTACACACACCCACGTACACACGCACGCACACACACACACGTATACACACACACACACGTACACACACACACGTACACACACACACGTACACACACGCACGCACACACACACACGTATACACACACACACACGTACACACACACACGTACACACACACACGTACACACACACACGTATACACACACACACACGTACACACACACACGTACACACACGCACGTACACACCACACACGTACACACACGTACACACACACACATACACACTCACACGTACACACACGTACACACACACACGTACACACTCACACGTACACACACACGTACACACACACACGTACACACACACGTACACACACACACATACACACTCACACGTACACACACGTACACACACACACATACACACTCACACGTACACACACGCACGCACACACACACACGTATACACACACACACACGTACACACACACACACGTACACACACACACATACACACTCACACGTACACACACGTACACACACACACGTACACACTCCACGTACACACGTACACACACACACGTACACACACACACGTACACACACACACATACACACTCACACGTACACCACAACGTACACACACACACATACACACTCACACGTACACACACGTACACACACACACGTACACACACGTACACACACACACGTACACACACACACGTAACACACACGTACACACACACACGTACACACACGTACACACACACACGTACACACACACACGTACACACACATACACACTCACACGTACACACACGTACACACACACACATACACACTCACACGTACACACACGTACACACACACACGTACACACCACACGTACACACACACACGTACCACACTCACACGTACACACACACGTACACACACCACACGTACACACTCACACGTACACACACGTACACACACACACGTACACACGCGTACCCCTACGTACACACACACCCCCCACGCACCCCCGACGTACACAAACACACGTACACACGCACCCCACGTAGACACACCCATACACACACCACCACGTACACACACCCACACGCACCCCCACATACACACACACACACATACACACACACCCCCACGTACGCACACACACCCCCACACACACCCCCACATACGTACACACACACCCCACGTACACACACATACACACCACACCCCCACACACCCCCCACGTACACACACACACACCCACGTACACACACACACATACACCCCCCCACGTACACACACACACACACACCCCCACACACCCCACGTACAACACACACACACCCCCCCCACGTACACACACCCCCACGTACACACCCCCCGTACACACACACCCCCACGTACACACCACACACACACCCCCACGTACACACACACACACACACACACCCCCACGTACACACCCCCACGTACACACACCCCCCCCCACGTACACACACCCCCACGTACACACACACACACACCCCCACGTACACACCCCCACGTACACACACACCCCACGTACACACCACCCCCACGTACACACCCCCACGTACACACACCCCCCACGTACACACACACCCCCACGTACACACACACACACACCCCCACGTACACACCCCCACGTACACACACACCCCCACGTACACACACCCCCACGTACACACCCCCAGGTACACACACACCCCCAGGTACACACACACCCCCACGTACACACACACCCCCACGTACACACCCCCACGTACACACACACACACACCCCCCACGTACACACACCCCCAGGTACACACACACCCCCACGTACACACACACCCCCACGTACACCCCCCACGTACACACACACACACCCACGTACCACACACACATACACCCCCCCCCGTACCACACACACACACACCCCCCACACCAACCCCCACGTACACACACACCCCCCCACGTACACACACCCCCACGTACACACCCCCATGTACCACACACACCCCCACGTACACACACACACCACACCCCCCCCCACGTACACACCCCCACGTACACACCCCCACGTACACACACACACACCACACCCACGTACACACACACACACACACGTACACACACACACACCACACACCCCCACGTACACACACACCCCACGTACACACACCACACACACACCCACGTACACACACACACACACACGTACACACACACACACACACACCCCCACGTACACACACACCCCCACGTACACACACACCCCCCACACACACCCCCACGTACACACACACACACACCCACGTACACACACACACACACATACACCCCCCCACGTACACACACACACACACGCACCCCCACGTACACACACACACGCACCCCCACGTACACACACACACACACCCCCACACACACACCCCCACGTACACACCCCCACATACACACACACCCCCACGTACACACCCCCCACGTACACACACCCCCCACGTACACACACCCCCACGTACACACACCCCCGACGTACACACACCCCCACGTACACACACCCCCACGTACACACACCCCCCGTACACACACCCCCACGTACACACACCCCCACGTACACACCCCCACGTACACACCCCCCACGCACGTACCCTGAACAACGTGGCGAGGGGGTGAGCACAGCGGTACACGCGGTACACACACGTACACACGTACACACACACACACATACACACACACCCCCACACACACCCCCACACCCCCCCACGTACACCCCCACGTACACACCCCCACGTACACACACACACATACACACACCCCCACGTCACACACACACACCCCCACGTACACACACACACACACACCCCCACGTACACACACCCCCACACACACACACCCCCACGTACACACACACACACACCCCCACGTACACACACCCGTACACACACCCCCACGTACACACACCCCCACACACACACACCCCCCACGTACACACACACACACACCCCCACGTAGCACACACACACATACACACATGTACACCCCACGCGTACCCCTAAACAGCGTTGCAAGGGGGGAGGGCACAGCGGGTACACGCGGTACACACACACCCCCACGTACACACACATACATACACACACACACGTACACACACACACATACACACACGTACACCACGCGTACCGCTGAACAGCGTGGGCGAGGGGGGGGGGCACAGCGGGTACACGCGGGTACACACACACACACACGTACACACACAGACATACACACACACCCCCACGTACACACACCCCCACGTACACACACACCCCCACGTACGTACACACACCCCCACGTACCCTGAACAGCGTGGCGAGGGGGGTGGGCACAGCGGGTACACGCGGTACACACACACACGACACATACACACACGTACACCCCACGCGTACCCTGAACAGCGTGGCGAGGGGGGGTGGGCACAGCGGTACACGCGGTAGGCCGGTGAACTCCCGGAGGCTCACGGCGCAGTCGACGTCAAAGCGGATCCCCCGTGCCGACCCCACGCCGTCGAGCGCGAGCGCGCCCGCCAGCAGCGGCCGCTACGCAGCCACGCCTGTCGCAGGTAGAGCCCGTGCACACTCTCGCTGCACTCCACGTGCACACGGAACTTCTTGACCTTCTCGAAGAGGGGCACGTGCCTGGGGGAGAGGGGAGGGGGGAGGGGGAGGGAGAGAAAACACAGAGACTCATAGAGATATATGGCGAAACAGAGACACACAGAGACCCACAGAGACTCACAAAGAGATACAGAGACACACAGAGACACACAGAGAGATACAGAAACACACAGAGACTCACAGAGACACACAGAGACACACAGAGACACACAGAGACTCACAGAGACACACAGAGACACACAGAGACACACAGAGACACACAGAGACTCACAAAGAGATACAGAGACACACAGAGACACACAGAGAGATACAGAGACACACAGAGACACACAGAGACACACAGAGACTCACAGAGACACACAGAGACACAGAGACTCACACAGTGACACACAGAGACACACAGAGACACACAGAGACCCACAGAGACTCACAAAGAGATACAGAGACACACAGAGACACACAGAGAGATACAGAGACACACAGAGCCACACAGAGACACACAGAGACACACAGAGACTCACAGAGACACACAGAGACACACAGAGACTCACAGAGACACACAGAGACACACAGAAACACACAGAGACACAGAGAGACACACAGAGATACACAGAGACCCACAGTGACACACAGAGACACACAGAGACACACACAAGGGGGAGACTCACACACACACAGACACACACAGAGACACACAGTGACACAGAGACACACAGAGACACACAGAGACACACAGAGACACAGAGACTCACACAGTGACACACAGAGACACACAGAGACACACAGAGACCCACAGAGACTCACAAAGAGATACAGAGACACACAGAGACACACAGAGAGATACAGAGACACACAGAGACACACAGAGACACACAGAGACACACAGAGACTCACAGAGACACACAGAGACACACAGAGACTCACAGAGACACACAGAGACACACAGAGACACAGAGAGACACACAGAGATACACAGAGACCCACAGTGACACACAGAGACACACAGAGACACACACAAGGGGAGACTCACACACACACAGACACACACAGAGACAACAGCAGTGACACAGAGACACACAGAGACACACAGAGACACACAGAGACACACAGAGACACAGAGACTCACACAGTGACACACAGAGACACACAGAGACACACAGAGATACACAGAGACACACATAGACTCACAGAGACACAGAGACTCAAACAGTGACACACAGAGACTCACAGAAACACAGAGACTCACACAGTGACACACAGAGACACACAGAGACACACAGAGACACACACAGAGACACACACACAGAGACACACAGAGACACACACAGTGACACACAGACTCACACACAGACACACACACACAGAGACACACACAGTGACACACAGACACACACACAGACACACACAGTGACACACAGACTCACACACACACACAGAGACACACACAGACTCACACAAGGGGAGACTCACACACACACACACACACACGTGGCGATGTGAGTGGGCTACCTGCAGAGACACACAGTGACACACACAGAGACACACAGAGACACACAGAGACACACAGAGACTCAGAGAGACACACAGAGACACACAGAGACACAGAGACACACAGAGACTCAGAGACACACAGAGACACAGACACACACAGAGACACACAGAGACACACAGAGACACACAGAGACACACAGAGACTCACAGAGACACACACAAGGGGAGACTCACAGAGACACACAGAGACACACACAAGGGGAGACTCACAGAGACACACAGAGACACACACAAGGGGAGACTCACAGAGACACACAGAGACACACACAAGGGGAGACTCACAGAGACACACAGAGACACACACAAGGGGAGACTCACAGAGACACACACAAGGGGAGACTCACAGAGACACACAGAGACACACACACACAGAGACACACACACACAGAGACACACACAAGGGGAGACTCACAGAGACACACAGAGACACACACAAGGGGAGACTCACAGAGACACACAGAGACACACACAAGGGGAGACACACAGAGACACACACAAGGGGAGACTCACAGAGACACACAGAGACACACACAAGGGGAGACTCACAGAGACACACACAAGGGGAGACTCACAGAGACACACAGAGACACACACACACAGAGACACACACACACAGAGACACACACAAGGGGAGACTCACAGAGACACACAGAGACACACACAAGGGGAGACTCACAGAGACACACAGAGACACACACAAGGGGAGACTCACAGAGACACACAGAGACACACACAAGGGGAGACTCACAGAGACACACAGAGACACACACAAGGGGAGACTCACAGAGACACACAGAGACACACACAAGGGGAGACTCACAGAGACACACAGAGACACACACAAGGGGAGACTCACAGAGACACACAGAGACACACACACACAGAGACACACACACAGACACGTGTGGATGTGAGCTGGCTACCTGCTCTCCCTCCTGTCTGTCCAGCAGGCTGCTGCCTCCTCCACCTCCTCCGCAGGGGAAGTCCGTCGCGTTGGGATCTCCACTCGTCGGAGACAGAGGAAGCCCCGGGGGGGTATCCAACTACTCACACGCAGAGTGACAGAGATGAGTGGGTGAGAGATGAGTGGGTGAGAGAGATGAGTGGGTGAGAGATGAGAGAGATGAGTAAGTGACAGATGAGTGGGTGAGAGATGAGTGGGTGAGAGATGAGTGGGTGAGAGAGATGAGTGGGTGAGAGATGAGTGGGTGGGAGATGAGTGGGTGGGAGATGAGTGGGTGAGAGATGAGAGAGATGAGTGGGTGAGAGATGAGTGGGTGGGAGATGAGAGAGATGAGGTGGGGTGGGAGATGAGTGGGTGGGAGATGAGAGAGATGAGTGGGGTGGGAGATGAGTGGGTGAGAGATGAGAGAGATGAGTGGGTGAGAGATGAGTGGGGGGAGAGATGAGGCGGGTGAGAGAGATGAGAGAGATGAGTGGGTGAGAGATGAGAGAGATGAGTGGGGTGGGAGATGAGTGGGTGAGAGATGAGAGAGATGAGTGGGTGAGAGATGAGTGGGGTGGGAGATGAGTGGGTGGGAGAGATGAGAGAGATGAGTGGGTGAGAGATGAGTGGGTGAGAGATGAGTGGGGTGAGAGATGAGTGGGTGGGAGATGAGAGAGAGATGAGTGGGTGGGAGATGAGTGGGTGAGAGATGAGTGGGTGAGAGATGAGTGGGTGAGAGATGGGAGAGATGAGTGGGTGGGAGATGAGTGGGTGAGAGATGAGTGGGTGAGAGATGAGTGGGTGAGAGATGAGGTGGGTGAGAGATGAGTGGGTGAGAGATGAGTGGGTGGGAGATGCGTGGGTGAGAGATGAGTGGGTGAGAGATGAGTGGGTGAGAGATGAGTGGGTGGGAGATGAGTGGGTGAGAGATGAGTGGGTGGGAGATGGGAGAGATGAGTGGGTGAGAGATGAGTGGGTGAGAGATGAGTGGGTGAGAGATGAGTGGGTGAGAGATGAGTGGTGAGAGATGAGAGAGATGAGTGGGTGAGAGATGAGTGGGTGAGAGATGAGTGGTGAGAGATGGGAGAGATGAGTGGGTGAGAGATGAGTGGGTGAGAGATGAGAGAGATGAGTGGGTGAGAGATGAGTGGGTGAGAGATGAGTGGGTGAGAGATGAGTGGGTGAGAGATGAGTGGGTGGGAGATGAGAGAGATGAGTGGGTGAGAGATGAGTGGGTGAGAGATGAGTGGGTGGGAGATGAGTGGGTGGGAGATGAGTGGGTGAGAGATGAGTGGGTGAGAGATGAGTGGGTGGGAGATGAGTGGGTGAGAGAGATGAGTGGGTGAGAGATGAGTGGGTGGGAGATGAGTGGGTGGGAGATGAGAGAGATGAGTGGGTGAGAGATGAGTGGGTGGGAGATGAGTGGGTGGGAGATGAGAGAGATGAGTGGGTGAGAGATGAGTGGGTGAGAGATGAGTGGGTGAGAGATGAGTGGGTGGGAGATGAGTGGGTGGGAGATGAGTGGGTGAGAGATGAGTGGGTGGGAGATGAGTGGGTGAGAGATGAGTGGGTGAGAGATGAGTGGGTGAGAGATGAGTGGGTGAGAGATGGGAGAGATGAGTGGGTGAGAGATGAGTGGGTGGGAGATGAGTGGGTGGGAGATGAGTGGGTGAGAGATGAGTGGGTGAGAGATGAGTGGGTGGGAGATGAGTGGGTGGGAGATGAGTGGGTGAGAGATGAGTGGGTGAGAGATGAGTGGGTGGGAGATGAGTGGGTGGGAGATGAGTGGGTGAGAGATGAGTGGGTGGGAGATGAGTGGGTGAGAGATGAGTGGGTGAGAGATGAGTGGGTGGGAGATGAGTGGGTGGGAGATGAGTGGGTGAGAGATGAGTGGGTGGGAGATGAGTGGGTGAGAGATGAGAGTTGAGAGATGAGTGGGTGAGAGATGAGTGGGTGAGAGATGAGAGAGATGAGTGGGTGAGAGATGAGTGGGTGGGAGATGAGTGGGTGAGAGATGAGTGGGTGAGAGAGACGAGAGAGTTGAGAGAGAGAGATGGGGTGAGTGAGGGAGTCGAGGGAGAGAGTTTGAGAGAGACACATCATCATCACCATCAACTTCCATCATCATCACCACCATCACCATCACCACCACCATCATCATCATCATCACCATCACCACTATCACCACCACCATCATCACCACCACCACCATCATCACCACCACCACCATCATCACCACCATCACCATCACCGCCACCACTATCACCACCACCACCATCATCACCACCATCACCATCACCGCCACCACTATCACCACCACCACCATCACCACCACCACCATCACCATCACCGCCACCACTATCACCACCATCACCACCACCCCCAGCCCACCCCTTACTAGATGGTGTGAAGCTATCCTGGCTGAGTCGCGATGCACGATACCGCAGAGCCTCCACGGACGTCACCGATCCACCACCACCACCGCCACCGCCACCACCACCACCGCCACCACCGCCACCACCACCACCACCACGTGCCACCGACGGCCTACGGAGATCGGCGGCCACCCCAGCGGCCTCCTCGCCGACGGCGGTCTCGGACAAGGCCCGAGTGGTCCACGGTGAGTCGAAACATCGCCCCAGGATGGAGACAAAGTGCTCCAGCTTGGAGCTGGTGCGCGGGTAGCGCAGCCACAGGTTGGAGCAGGCGAGTAGCAACGCCGTCTGGAGCAGGACCAGGTAGGGAAAGTACTTTGCGAACCAGTGCAGGACCCGCTCGTGACAGACCGCGTCCACGTACGAGTACTGCTGACGGTCAAGATCGGCGCGTACCGCTGAGCGCCGGGGAGTCTGACGGGGCGGCGGCGGTGGTGGGGCGGGAGGGGGGAGAGATAGGGAAGGGTTGGAAGCAGGGGCGGTGTCTTCATTAGGGCGATTGGGCGACGCACCACCAACGTCATTCAACCACAGAGTCACGCGAGCCGTCACTGTCAGCCTCTGGATATGGTCCAATCAGCGTCATGTCACGTTCTGTGGAGCACCGCCTCTTTTTGGGCGATTTCACTACAGCTGAGAATCGCCCCGAGTGTTCCCGTAGACTTACATTCAAAGATGTTTTTTTTCGAACTGGGGGGGCGCTGCAATGCGTTCTCTACGGCTTCCGGGAGGGCTCGCACTAACGTCACTGTCAGCCGCTGGATATGGTCCAATCAGCGTCATGTCACGTTCTGTGGAGCACCGCCTCTTTTTGGGCGATTTCACTACAGCTGAGAATCGCCCCGAGTGTTCCCGTAGACTTACATTCAAAGATGTTTTTTTTTCGAATGGGGGGGGCGCTGCAATGCATTCTCTACGGCTTCCGGGAGGGCTCGCCCTAACGTGCTTACGTCATCATACGTGCCTGCGTCATCACACGTAAGCACGTTGCATCCAACAATATTGCTTGTCGCCACCTAGTGGAACCTTTAATAAAAGAAACTTGAGTGGATTGTACATTAATAGTGGGTATAGAAACAAACAAGATGTATTGTAAGAGTCACTTTATTTTTCATTAATATTAAAGAAGTGACGTTTGCCTTTACACGCTTAAGCTGTTAATTTATTCATTGCATGGGTGGACCTTATCCTTATCAATCATCCAGACATTTGCCCCCCCCCTGAGAGATTTTGCAGGAGCCGCCACTGTGTGGAAGGATGGATTGTTCTTTGGTTCTTTCGGTTAAAGTGACGTGTAAAGATAAAGTAATAGATTAAGTGACAGCGCGCTGCGACGTTTCGATTGCAAGGCGAGCAATCGCCGTCGGGTACGAATTAAATGGCGACAAAAAAATCGAACCGGAAAACTGTAGACAGACGTACAAGCGGACAGATATCACCGAGATACACAGGGAGAGAGTAACACAGGCAGTCACGAAAGCTCCAAAATTAATATTGTGGATGGATGCATGGATGGATAGATGGATGGGTGTAAAGATGTAAGGATGAATAGATGCATGCATAGATAGATGTATAGATGGATGGGTGTAAGGATGTAAGGATGAATGGATGCATGGTTAGATGAATGGATGTGTGGACAGATGGATGGATAGATGGATGGGTGTAAGGATGAATGGATGCATGGTTAGATGAATGGATGTGTGGACAGATGGATAGATGGATGGGTGTAAGGATGAATGGATGCATGGTTATATGAATGGATGTGTGGACAGATGGATGGATAGATGGATGGGTGTAAGGATGAATGGATGCATGGTTAGATGAATGGATGTGTGGACAGATGGATAGATGGATGGGTGTAAGGATGGACAGACAGATGTACGGACAGATGGATGGATAGATGGATGAACGGATGCATGCATAGATGGATGATGATGACGATGACGACGACGACGATGACGATGATGACGGTGATGACGGTGATGACGATGATGACGATGATGATGATGATGGTGACGATGATGACGATGACGACGACGATGACACTGATGACGACGACGACGACGACGACGACGATGATGACACTGATGATGACGACAATTCTCGACACCTCCGTCGCTCACCACCACCTCCGACGAGGTGGACGATGCTGCCGACGATGCCGCCGACGATGCCGCCGAGGTGGACGCCGAGGTGGACGCCGAGGTGGACGACCTCGGGCTCGCTGCGGTCTCCCGCGAGGCGTTGACGGACGCGGCGGCGAGGACGTCTGCCCTGGACGCCAGGCAACGGTCGCCCTCAAAGTGCTTGCATGGCAAGCAGATCATCTTGTCCTGTGTCACCTGCAGTGGAGTGTAGTGGACAGTGTAGTGTGTAGTGTAGTGTATAGTGTAGTGTATAGTGTAGTGTATAGTGTAGTGTATAGTGTAGTGTAGTGTATAGTGTAGTGTGTAGTGTAGTAGTGTATAGTGTAGTGTAGTGTATAGTGTAGTGTATAGTGTAGTGTGTAGTGTAGTGTATAGTGTAGTGTGTAGTGTATACTGTAGTGTGTAGTGTAGTGTATAGTGTAGTGTATAGTGTAGTGTATAGTGTAGTGTATAGTGTAGTGTGTAGTGTAGTGTATAGTGTAGTGTGTAGTGTAGTGTGTAGTGTAGTGAGTAGTGTAGTGTATAGTGTAGTGTATAGTGTAGTGAATAGTGTAGTGTATAGTGTAGTGTAGTGTGTAGTGTAGTGTGTAGTGTAGTAGTGTATAGTGTAGTGTATAGTGTAGTGTGTAGTGTAGTGTATAGTGTAGTAGTGTATAGTGTAGTGTATAGTGTAGTGTGTAGTGTAGTGTGTAGTGTAGTGTGTAGTGTATAGTGTAGTGTAGTGTGTAGTGTAGTGTGTAGTGTAGTGTGTAGTGTAGTGTGTAGTGTATAGTGTAGTGTGTAGTGTAGTGTGTAGTGTATAGTGTAGTGTATAGTATAGTGTATAGTGTAGTGTATAGTGTAGTGTATAGTAGTGTAGTGTATAGTGTAGTGTATAGTGTAGTGTATAGTGGAGTGTATAGTGTAGTGTATAGTGTAGTGTATAGTGTAGTGTAGTGTATAGTGTAGTGTATAGTGTAGTGTATAGTGTAGTGTATAGTGTAGTGGACAGTGTAGTGGACAGTGTAGTGTAGTGTATAGTGTAGTGTATAGTGTAGTGTATAGTGTAGTGTATAGTGTAGTGTAGTGTATAGTGTAGTGTATAGTGTATAGTGTAGTGTATAGTGTAGTGTAGTGTGTAGTGTAGTGTAGTGTATAGTGTAGTGTGTAGTGTAGTGTATAGTGTAGTGTATAGTGTAGTGTATAGTGTAGTGTATAGTAGTGTAGTGTATAGTAGTGTAGTGTATAGTGTAGTGTATAGTGTAGTGTATAGTGTAGTGTATAGTGTAGTGTATAGTGTAGTGAATAGTGTAGTGTATAGTGTAGTGTATAGTGTAGTGTATAGTGTAGTGTATAGTGTAGTGTATAGTGTAGTGTATAGTGTAGTGTGTAGTGTATAGTGTAGTGTATAATGTATAATGTAGTGTGTAGTGTATAGTGTAGTGTATAGTGTAGTGTATAGTGTAGTGTATAGTAGTGTATAGTGTAGTGTATAGTGTAGTGTATAGTGTAGTGTATAGTGTAGTGTATAGTGTAGTGTGTAGTGTATAGTGTAGTGTATAGTGTAGTGTGTAGTGTATAGTGTATAATGTAGTGTGTAGTGTATAGTGTAGTGTATAGTGTAGTGTATAGTGTATAGTGTAGTGTATAGTGTAGTGTATAGTGTAGTGTATAGTGTATAATGTAGTGTGTAGTGTATAGTGTAGTGTGTAGTGTAGTGTATAGTGTAGTGTATAGTGTAGTGTAGTGTGTAGTGTAGTGTATAGTGTAGTGTATCGTGTAGTGTATAGTGTAGTGTATAGTGTAGTGTGTAGTGTAGTGTGTAGTGTAGTGTATAGTGTAGTGTATAGTGTAGTGTATAGTGTAGTGTGTATGGCACCGTACGTAGCCAACAGTGCCAAACGGAGGCTCATCGACAACAACAACAACAACATCATCATCATCACCACGATGTTGTTGTTGTTGTTGATGTTGTTGATGTTGTTGTTGTTGTTGCGCATTGGACCTCGAAACCTCCGTGGCCTCGGCTCACCACCACCGATGCTACGGCACCAAAATATCCACGGCACAAGTCGACCAGTGCAAGGCAGAGGTCGCAAACGGGTTTTGATTCCTTACCCGTACCCGTACCCGGCCGCACCAGGGTCGCAAACGGGTACCCGTACCCGTACCCGGCCGTACCAGTACCCTACCCGTACCCTACCCGTACCCGGCCGGGTATGGGTACCCGTACCCTACCCGTACCCTACCCGAAATGAGTGACAAACGGTGACTCACCATTGACTCACGGCCTACCCGTACCCGGCCGCACCAGGGTCGCAAACGGGTACCCGTACCAGGCCGTACCAGTACCCTACCCGTACCTGGCCGGGTACGGGTAGGGTACGGGTATCGGGTACCCGATTGCGACCTCTGGGATGAAGCCACGTTGCAGGCGCGGGTGGGTTGATTCTAGGAACTTGAATTGTGAGAAGAGACAAGACGTTGGGAAGTGAGTGACAATCACGGTGACTCACCAGTGACTCACGGCCTACCCGGCTACCCGTACCCGGCCGCACCAGGGTCGCAAACTCTCCCACTCACTCACTCACCCACCCACCAATTCAGCTACTCACTCACTCACTCACCCACCCACTCACCCACTCACTCACCCACTCACTCACCCACTCACCCACTCACTCACCCACTCACTCACTCACTCACCCACTCACGAACTCACTCACTCACCCACTCACCCACGCACCCACTTATTCACTCACGAACTCACTCACTCACCCACTCACCCACCCACGCACTCACCCACTCACCCACGCACCCACTTACTCACCCACCAACCAGAGGTCGCAAACGGGTTTTGATTCCTTACCCGTACCCGGCCACACCAGGGTCGCAAACGGCTACCCGTACCCGGCCGGGTACGGGTACCGGGTGACGTCCGAGTGCGTCCACCCATGCGTCCACCCCCCCCCCACCACCCCCACCCCCCCCCACCCACCTGCAGTGTTCCGCCAAACACAGCAATCATCATCATGATCATTGCCGTGTAGTCCAGGAAGACATCCCACCAGGGCTTGAGCACACGGAAACTCTGGTGCGTGTCGGCGAAGAAGCGGAGGTCGGTGACGGGGATCATGGCGCCCGCTCACGGTCAGGTGGGGGGAGAGCCTGGGGTTAGAGGCGCACGGAGAGATGGAGGGAGAGACAGAGAGGGGTTTTATTCAATCTTAATTTGAAATTCTAACTTGGCAATCTTTGAAGTACGTAATCGACCAGGCTATGCGTTAATTGTGTGTTGACCGACTCTCTGTGTTGTATTACGTAACGTTTCGATATTTTTGCTAGGTTATTTAATTTAGTGTGTGTCTTTCTCCCTCCCCCTCTCCTAATGTTCAAGCCTGCGTTACTTTACGACGCGTTCTTCGAACTCATCGCCATGTAAATGTTTTCTCTAACCCCTCGCCTCTCTCTGCCTCTTTCTCTGTGTATCTTGGTGATATCTGTCTGCTTATATGTCTGTCTATAGTTTTCTGGTTAGATTTTTGTTGCTATTTTATGTATACCTGATGATGATGATTGCTTGTGTTGCAATCGAAACGTCGTATGCTATATTATTTAATTTATTATTTTATCTTTATACGTCACTTTACCGAAAGAACCAAAGAATAAGGGTTTTATTCGCCATGAAAGTTCGCACGGACAAGGAATTTACTTTAAATCTTAAATCTTAAATGAGTGGTTTACAAGTGTAACTATACTAAAGGTACAAGTTTAACTAATACTTTTATTATATTATACTAAAATATTGTATTATTTTATTTTATTATTATGTTTCATTTTTATTATTTTATGATTTCCATTCTACGTGACTTTACCGAAAGAACCAAGAAGATGATACTGAGGAGCTAAAGTATGTAAAAATTCAATAATAGAAATCTAAAACATACAATAGCTATAATACACAACATAAAATGACAACAAAATGCAAACAGGCTAACACAGTGAAACTATGGCAGGTTTCCATTGTGCAGATATTGTGTTAAAGTCGGTTTCAGCGTTAAATTCAGTTTGAACCCCTGGCTTTGTTGAAGAGGCCAGCAGCGCATGGGAATGAAACTGTGTTTGTGGCGTGAGGTTTTGGTCCTGATGGACCTGCAGCCTTCTGCTGGAAGGGATTAGCTGGAACAGGGAGTGTCCAGTGTGGTGAGGAGTCGGCTACAATCTTCCTCGCTCGCCTCAGGGTCCTCTAGGTGTACAGGTCTTCTCGGTTCTTTCGGTAAAGTCACGTAGAAGGGAAGTAATAAAATAATAAAAATCAAACATGATAAAATAATTCTCACGACGTTTCGGGCCACAACGGAAGCAGCCGTCCTCAGGTGACAAAAATAAAACATAATAAAATAATTCTCACGACGTTTTCGGCCACAACGCAAGCAGCCGTCCTCAGGTGATAAAAATAAAACATAATAAAATAATTCTCACGACGTTTCGGCCACAACGCAAGCAGCCGTCCTCAGGTGACAAAAATCAAACATAATAAAATAATTCTCACGACGTTTCGGCCACAACGCAAGCAGCCGTCCTCAGGTGACAAAAATAAAACATAATAAAATAATTCTCACGACGTTTCGGCCACAACGCAAGCAGCCGTCCTCAGGTGATAAAAATCAAACATAATAAAATAATTCTCACGACGTTTCGGCCACAACGCAAGCAGCCGTCCTCAGGTGATGAAAATAAAACATAATAAAATACAATTCTCACGACGTTTCGCCCACAACGCAAGCAGCCGTCCTCAGGTGATCAAAATCAAACATAATAAAATAATTCTCACGACGGTTTCGGCCACAACGCAAGCAGCCGTCCTCAGGTGAAGACCAGGTCTGTCGGGAAGACAGCGTCTGAATGACTTTCCGACAGACCTGTTCTTCACCTGAGGACGGCTGCTTGCGTTGTGGCCGAAACGTCGTGAGAATTATTTTATTATTTTTATTATTTTATTATTTCCCTTCTACGTGACTTTACCGAAAGAACCAAGAAGATGAATCCCTGCAGTCACGAAAGTTTTAAATCGAAAGGTGTACAGGTCCTCGAGAGACAGGGAGGAGGATTGAACGAGTGTTGATGAAGTAGTGTAGCTCATCAAATATTGATCATCAGAAGAAGTCACCACCCCCTGTGAGTGGCTGGCTGAGGTGCCATCTGTTGAGGAAGTACTGAAGGCGATCCGGAGTCTGAGACCAGGAAAGGCACCGGGCAGAGATGATCTCCCAAGCGAAATGCTCAGGGAGGGTGGCGTTTGTGCACAGACTGCCCTATATGACATGATAACAACAGTCTGGGCCACTGGACGGGTTCCGCAGGATTGGAAGGATGCCCTGGTGGTCCCCCTCTTCAAGAAGGGGGACCGCACAGACTGTAACAACTACAGGGGCATCTCACTCCTCAGTGTGCCGAGAAAGGTCCTGGCAAGGATTAGTCAACATCGCCTTGCTAGGCACGCTGAGGAGAGGCTTGCGGAGCCCCAATGCGGTTTCAGGAAAGGGCGGTCCTGCACAGATGCCATATTTTCTGTCCGTCTGCTACAGCAGAAGTGTAGGGAATTCCAACAAGACCTACATCTCTGCTTTTTTGACCTGGTCAAGGCCTATGATACCATCAGTAGGCCTGGGCTCTGGGTTGTTCTTCGTGCTTTCGGAGTGCCTGACCCTCTGCTCACGATCATTAAGGACCTTCATGATGGTGAGCGGGCCCGGGTAAAACTACGTAGCCGGGAGTCGGAGCCATTCCCTGCACACCTTGTGGTGCGACATGGATGTCCTCTGGCTCCCACATTATTTAACATCTATTTCGACCACGTAGTTCATGAAGCCTTCAATAGCTGTACCGGGAGAATTCCATTTGGTACAGATTTAATGGGAGGCTGATCGATGCCCGGGTGCAGTCAAGGGATGGCTCCCTATTGGTCAACCACGTTACGTATGCCGATGATCTGGTAATTGCTGCTCACTCAGAGGAGTAGTTCGAGACGCTGCTGCTGAGACTGGAGCGTGCCACCAAGAGGTGGGGCCTTACCATCAGCCCCACCAAAACTAAGCACCTGCCTGGGTATTTTGTGCCATCGGACACTCCACCCCCACAACTCCCAAATGGTGATGGGGCAGTAGTGGAGAGAGTGGAAAGTTTCCCATACCTGGGCACTGTGCTCATGACCGGCTCCGGTTTGACAACAACAGTCTCACTCCGAATCAGTCGAGCGGCAATATCCTTTCATCGGCTGCGTAACGCTGTGTAGAAGCTACCTGGTCTGTCGCTTCACACAAAGCTTTGGGTCTTCTCGGCCACGGTCATGCCCTCCCTTCCCTATGCTTGTGAAACGTGGACCCCCCCTAATGGGGCATCTTTTCACATTTAGGATGGCCTGGCTACGATCCATCCTGGGTTTAACCTGCAGGCTGGATTGTGTGAGGAGCTCACAAATCCTTGAAAGATCTGGACACATTCCCATCATTAAGCTCCTTTGGCAGGCAAGGCTGCGTTGGCTGGGTCATGTAGCCCGCATGCCCAGCCACCGCATGCCTAAACGGCGTTTGTTCGGCTGGATCGAGGGGGCTAAACGGGCGCGGCACGGGCTAGAGAAGAGATGGAGTGATGTGGTACAGGAGGACGTGGAGCTGAGTGGACTTGCCGATGACTGGTACCAGCGGTGTCAAGATCGGCCTCAGTGGAGGAGGCTCGTGAAGGACGCTACTAGGCAGATGGAGGCAGTCGCCCTCCAACAACGGAGGGCGGAGGAGCGACGCTCACAACAACGAGCGGAGAGCCAGGTGGCTAAAGCACAGCAAGTTGGCACAGTAGGGGGCACAGGTGGTGCATCAGCCAATCATCTCCACTCACTCACTCTGTAAAACAGGGGGAGATCACACAAACTCCACTCACTCACTCTGTAGGACAGGGGGAGATCACGCAAACTCCACTCACTCACTCTGTAGAACAGGGGGAGATCACACAAACTCCACTCACTCACGCTGTAGAACAGGGGGAGATCACACAAACTCCACTCACTCACTCTGTAGGACAGGGGGAGATCACACAAACTCCACTCACTCACGCTGTAGAACAGGGGGAGATCACACAAACTCCACTCACTCACTCTGTAGGACAGGGGGAGATCATACAAACTCCACTCACTCACTCTGTAGAACAGGGGGAGATCATACAAACTCCACTCACTCAGTCTGTAGAACAGGGGGAGATCATACAAACTCCACTCACTCACTCTGTAGAACAGGGGGAGGTCAAACAAACTCCACTCACTCACTCTGTAGGACAGGGGGAGATCACACAAACTCCACTCACTCACTCTATAGAACAGGGGGAGATCACACAAACTCCACTCACTCACTCTGTAGAACAGGGGGAGATCATACAAACTCCACTCACTCACTCTGTAGAACAGGGGGAGATCATACAAACTCCATTCACTCACTCTGTAGAACAGGGGGAGGTCATACAAACTCCACTCACTCACTCTATAGAACAGGGGGAGATCACACAAACTCCAATCACTCACTCTGTAGAACAGGGGGAGATCACACAAACTCCACTCACTCACTCTGTAGAACAGGGGGAGATCATACAAACTCCATTCACTCTGTAGAACAGGGGGAGATCACACAAACTCCACTCACTCACTCTGTAGAACAGGGGGAGATCACACAAACTCCACTCACTCACTTTGTAGAACAGGGGGAGATCACACAAACTCCACTCACTCACTCTATAGAACAGGGGGAGATCACACAAACTCCACTCACTCACTCTGTAGAACAGGGGGAGATCACACAAACTCCACTCACTCACTCTATAGAACAGGGGGAGATCACACAAACTCCACTCACTCACTCTGTAGAACAGGGGGAGATCATACAAACTCCACTCACTCACTCTGTAGAACAGGGGGAGATCATACAAACTCCATTCACTCACTCTGTAGAACAGGGGGAGGTCATACAAACTCCACTCACTCACTCTATAGAACAGGGGGAGATCACACAAACTCCAATCACTCACTCTGTAGAACAGGGGGAGATCACACAAACTCCACTCACTCACTCTGTAGAACAGGGGGAGATCATACAAACTCCATTCACTCTGTAGAACAGGGGGAGATCACACAAACTCCACTCACTCACTCTGTAGAACAGGGGGAGATCACACAAACTCCACTCACTCACTCTGTAGAACAGGGGGAGATCACACAAACTCCACTCACTCACTCTATAGAACAGGGGGAGATCACACAAACTCCACTCACTCACTCTGTAGAACAGGGGGAGATCACACAGAGACCCACAGACTCACCACACAGAGACCCATAGACTCACATAGAGACCCATAGACTCACATAGAGACCCATAGACTCACATAGAGACCCATAGACTCACACACAGAGACCCACAGACTCACCACGTAGAGACCTATAGACTCACACAGAGACCCGTAGACTCACCACACAGAGACCCATAGACTCACCACACAGAGACCCATAGACTCACACAGAGACCCATAGACTCATCACACAGAGACCCATAGACTGACCACACAGAAACCCACAGACTCACCACACAGAGACCCATAGACTCACCACACAGAGACCCATAGACTCACACAGAGACCCATAGACTCATCACACAGAGACCCATAGACTCACACAGAAACCCATAGACTCACGCAGAGACCCATAGACTCACACAGAGACCCATAGACTCACACAGAGACCCATAGACTCACACAGAGACCCATAGACTCACACAGAGACTCAGACTCACATAAAGACCCATAGACTCACACAGACCCATAAACTCACACAGAGACCCATAGACTCACACAGAGACCTATAGACTCACACAGAGACCCATAGACTCACACAGAGACCCATAGACTCACACAGAGACCTATAGACTCACACAGAGACCCATAGACTCACACAGAGACCCATAGACTCACACAGAGACACATAGACTCACACAGAGACCCATAGACTCACCACACAGAGACCCATAGACACACAGAGACCCGTAGACTCACACAGAGACCCATAGACTCACACAGAGACTCATAGACTCACCACACAGAGACCCATAGACTCACACAGAGACCCATAGACTCACACAGAGACCCATAGACTCACACAGAGACCCATAGACTCACACAGAGACTAATAGACTCACACAGAGACTCATAGACTCACACAGAGACCCATAGACACACACAGAGACCCATAGACTCACACAGAGACCCATAGACTCACACAGAGATCCATAGACTCACACAGAGACCCATAGACTCACACAGAGACCCATACACTCACACAGAGACCCATAGACTCACACAGAGACCCATAGACTCACAGAGAGACCCATAGACTCACACAGAGACCCAGACTCACACAGAGACCCATAGACTCACACAGAGACCCATAGACTCACACAGAGACCCATAGACTCACACAGAGACCCATAGACTCACACAGAGACCCATAGACTCACACAGAGACTCATAGACTCACACAGAGACCCATAGACTCACACAGAGACCCAGAGACTCACACATAGACCCGTAGGCTCACACAGAGACCCGTAGACTCACACAGAGACCCGTAGACTCACACAGAGACCCGTAGACTCACACAGAGACCCGTAGACTCACACAGAGACCCGCAGACTCACACAGAGACCCACAGACTCACACAGAGACCCACAGACTCACACAGAGACCCACAGACTCACACAGAGACCCACAGACTCACACAGAGACCCACATACTCACACAGAGACCCACAGACTCACACAGAGACCCACAGACTCACACAGAGACCCACAGACTCACACAGAGACCCACAGACTCACACAGAGACCCACAGACTCACACAGAGACCCACAGACTCACACAGAGACCCACAGACTCACACAGAGACCCACAGACTCACACAGAGACCCACAGACTCACACAGAGACCCACAGACTCACACAGAGACCCACAGACTCACACAGAGACCCACAGACTCACACAGAGACGTACAGACTCACACAGAGACCCACAGACTCACACAGAGACCCACAGACTCACACAGAGACCCACAGACTCACAGAGACCCACAGACTCACACAGAGACCCACAGACTCACACAGAGACCCACAGACTCACACAGAGACCCACAGACTCACACAGAGACCCACAGACTCACACAGAGACCCACAGACTCACACAGAGACCCACAGACTCACACAGAGACCCACAGACTCACACAGAGACCCACAGACTCACACAGAGACCCACAGACTCACACAGAGACCCACAGACTCACACAGAGACCCACAGACTCACACAGAGACCCACAGACTCACACAGAGACCCACAGACTCACACAGAGACCCACAGACTCACACAGAGACCCACAGACTCACACAGAGACCCACAGACTCACACAGAGACCCATAGACTCACACAGAGACCCATAGACTCACACAGAGACCCAGAGACTCACACAGAGACCCAGAGACTCACACATAGACCCGTAGGCTCACACAGAGACCCGTAGACTCACACAGAGACCCACAGACTCACACAGAGACCCACAGACTCACACAGAGACCCACAGACTCACACAGAGACCCACAGACTCACACAGAGACCCACAGACTCACACAGAGACCCACAGACTCACACAGAGACCCACAGACTCACACAGAGACCCACAGACTCACACAGAGACTCATAGACTCACACAGAGACCCATAGACTCACACAGAGACCCATAGACTCACATAGAGACCCATAGACTCACACAGAGACCCAGAGACTCACACATAGACCCGTAGGCTCACACAGAGACCCGTAGACTCACACAGAGACCCGTAGGCTCACACAGAGACCCGTAGACTCACACAGAGACCCATAGACTCACACAGAGACCCATAGACTCACACAGAGACCCATAGACTCACACAGAGACCCATAGACTCACATAGAGACCCATAGACTCACACAGAGACCCAGAGACTCACACATAGACCCGTAGGCTCACACAGAGACCCGTAGACTCACACAGAGACCCATAGACTCACACAGAGACCCATAGACTCATACAGAGACCCATAGACTCACACAGAGACCCATAGACTCACACAGAGACCCATAGACTCACACAGAGACCCATAGACTCACACAGAGACCCATAGACTCACACACTGTTACAAATACTGTAACGGATGACTGAACAATGGACTTTCGTACGGTGTTTACGAACTACGAAACAGCACAACAAAGACCGCTCCAAACAATTCCGGACACATTTAAGCCACAGCAGCAACAGCAGCAGCAACAAATAGCAACGCTAAATTAAACAAATTAAAAAAAACCAAGAACATTTGTTAAAGAACGAACACAACCGACCGTAGAGTCGAGGGCCTCCTCCTCCTCGACCTGGCCGGCGGCCTAGCGCAGGCTTCCCGCACGGAGCGCTAGGCGAGCAGGGCCGCACCGGCAAAACAAATGTTTTTTATTTTTTTTATTTTGTTTAGCCGCCGACTAAAATAAACAAAGAAAGGTATCCCTCCCCTAACCCCTTTAGTAAACGTATTAACGTATAATAATCGTCATCGTCTTGGCCAAAAGGGCTAAACGTCACCACCGGCTGAGGCAAACACGGAGCGTTCCATGTAACGTGGCCGACTTATGTAACTTTAAATGTCGTTAATTGAGGTAAAAAACACAAATAAATATTTTATTTACAAAAAAGAAATATTTTCAAATAAATCGTACAAACTTGATTTATCGTAGTTAGTTGACACGGTGAGGCGCTGTTTCGTGCTTGCCAAAGAAAAAAACAAATCCCCAAATCTAAAATCGATAAAATAATCGATTGGTGACCCAGATACCGACTCACTCAGTCACTCGTTCAGTCACTCGCTCACTCACCCAGACACTCACTCACTCAGTCAGTCACTCACTCAGTCACTCGCTTAGTCAGTCACTCAGTTACTCGCTTAGTCAGTCGCTCGCTCAGTCACTCAGTCACTCGCTCAGTCACTCAGTCAGTCACTCGCTCAGTCACTCGCTTAGTCAGTCACTCAGTCACTCACTCAGTCACTCGCTCGCTCACTCGCTCACTCAGTCACTCAGTCACTCGCTTAGTCAGTCGCTCGCTCAGTCACTCGCTCAGTCACTCGCTTAGTCAGTCACTCAGTCACTCACTCAGTCACTCGCTCACTCACTCAGTCACTTACTCAGTCACTCGCTTAGTCAGTCACTCAGTCACTCGCTCGCTCAGTCACTCGCTCGCTCAGTCACTCACTCACTCAGTCACTCGCTTAGTCAGTCACTCGCTTAGTCAGTCACTCAGTCAGTCATTCGCTCGCTCACTCAGTCACTCGCTCGCTCACTCAGTCACTCACTCGCTCTTTCAGTCACTCAGTCAGTCACTCAGTCACTCGCTCACTCACTCAGTCAGTCAGTCACTCGCTCACTCATTCAGTCAGTCACTCACTCACTCAGTCAGTCACTCACTCGCTCAGTCAGTCACTCACTCACTCAGTCAGTCACTCGCTCAGTCGTTCGCTCACTCGCTTACTCGCTCGCTCGCTCAGTCGCTCGCTCGCTCAGTCACTCACTCACTCAGTCACTCACTCAGTCACTCAGTCAGTCAGTCAGTCACTCAGTCACTCACTCACTCGCTTACTCACTCAGTCACTCGCTCACTCACTCAGTCAGTCACTCAGTCACTCGCTTAGTCAGTCACTCAGTCACTCGCTTACTCAGTCACTCGCTCGCTCACTCAGTCACTCGCTCGCTCGCTCACTCAGTCGCTCGCTCACTCAGTCACTCGCTCACTCAGTCACTCGCTCACTCACTCAGTCACTCACTCAGTCACTCAGTCAGTCACTCGCTCACTCACTCAGTCACTCAGTCACTCAGTCAGTCACTCAGTCAGTCACTCAGTCAGTCACTCACTCACTCAGTCACTCAGTCAGTCACGCAGTCACTCGCTCACTCACTCAGTCACTCGCTCACTCACTCAGTCAGTCACTCAGTCACTCGCTTAGTCAGTCACTCGCTTACTCAGTCACTCGCTCGCTCACTCAGTCAGTCGCTCGCTCACTCGCTCGCTCGCTCGCTCACTCAGTCACTCAGTCACTCACTCACTCAGTCAGTCACTCTCTCACTCACTCAGTCACTCGCTCAGTCACTCAGTCAGTCACTCGCTCAGTCACTCCCCGAGGCGAGCCCCACGCAGCTGTATCGATCCCTGCTGTACGAGTGCCCTAGGGGCCGCCTGAGACGGGCCGCTCACCCAGTCACTCACTCACTCAGTCAGTCACTCGCTCAGTCACTCAGTCACTCGCTCAGACACTCAGTCAGTCACTCGCTCAGTCACTCCCCGAGGCGAGCCCCACGCAGCTGCATGGACCCCTGCTGTACGAGTGCCGTAGGGGCCGCCTGAGACGCGCCGCTCACCCAGTCACTCACTCAGTCACTCGCTCAGTCACTCAGTCACTCGCTCAGTCACTCAGTCAGTCACTCGCTCAGTCACTCCCCGAGGCGAGCCCCACGCAGCTGTATCGATCCCTGCTGTACGAGTGCCGTAGGGGCCGCCTGAGACGCGCCTCTCGTGATCGATGCACGATGGCGACTCGGTGACGCGCTGTTACTCAAATTCATCACCAGAGGGCGCCGTCGTCTCTGTCAACGTCAGAGCGAGTGGGTGGGCGAGTGAGTGGGCGAGTGGGTGGGCGAGTGGGTGGGCGAGTGGGTGGGCGAGTGAGTGGGCGGGTGGGCGGGTGGGCGAGTGGGTGGGCGGGTGGGCGAGTGGGTGGGCGAGTGAGTGGGCGAGTGGGTGGGCGAGTGAGTGGGCGAGTGGGTGGGCGAGTGGGTGGGCGAGTGGGTGGGCGAGTGAGTGGGCGGGTGGGCGGGTGGGCGAGTGGGTGGGCGGGTGGGCGAGTGGGTGGGCGGGTGGGCGAGTGGGTGGGCGAGTGAGTGGGCGAGTGGGTGGGCGAGTGGGTGGGCGAGTGAGTGGGCGGGTGGGCGGGTGGGCGAGTGGGTGGGCGGGTGGGCGAGTGGGTGGGCGGGTGGGCGAGTGGGTGGGCGAGTGAGTGGGCGAGTGGGTGGGCGAGTGAGTGGGCGGGTGGGCGGGTGGGCGAGTGGGTGGGCGGGTGGGCGAGTGGGTGGGCGGGTGGGCGAGTGGGTGGGCGGGTGGGCGAGTGGGCGAGTGAGTGGGCGAGTGGGTGGGCGAGTGAGTGGGCGAGTGGGTGGGCGAGTGGGTGGGCGAGTGAGTGGGCGGGTGGGCGGGTGGGCGAGTGGGCGGGCGGGTGGGCGAGTGGGTGGGCGGGTGGGCGAGTGGGTGGGCGAGTGGGTGGGCGAGTGAGTGGGCGAGTGGGTGGGCGAGTGAGTGGGCGGGTGGGCGGGTGGGCGAGTGGGTGGGCGGGTGGGCGAGTGGGTGGGCGGGTGGGCGAGTGGGTGGGCGAGTGGGTGGGCGAGTGGGCGAGTGGGTGGGCGGGTGGGCGAGTGGGTGGGCGGGTGGGCGAGTGGGTGGGTGAGCGGGTGGGCGGGTGGGCGAGTGAGTGGGCGAGTGGGTGGGCGAGTGAGTGGGCGAGTGGGTGGGCGAGTGAGTGGGCGAGTGGGTGGGCGGGTGGGCGAGTGGGTGGGCGAGTGGGTGGGCGAGTGAGTGGGCGAGTGGGTGGGCGGGTGGGCGAGTGGGTGGGCGGGTGGGCGAGTGGGTGGGTGAGCGGGTGGGCGGGTGGGCGAGTGAGTGGGTGGGCGGGTGGGCGAGTGGGTGGGCGGGTGGGCGAGTGGGTGGGCGAGTGAGTGGGCGAGTGGGTGGGCGGGTGGGCGAGTGGGTGGGCGGGTGGGCGAGTGGGTGGGCGGGTGGGCGAGTGGGCGGGTGGGCGAGTGGGAGGGCGAGTGGGTGGGCGAGTGAGTGGGCGAGTGGGTGGGCGGGTGGGCGAGTGGGTGGGCGGGTGGGCGAGTGGGCGGGTGAGCGGGTGGGCGGGTGGGCGAGTGAGTGGGCGAGTGGGTGGGCGAGTGAGTGGGCGAGTGGGTGGGCGAGTGAGTGGGCGAGTGGGTGGGCGGGTGGGCGAGTGGGTGGGCGGGTGGGCGAGTGGGCGGGTGGGCGAGTGGGTGGGCGAGTGGGTGGGCGGGTGGGCGAGTGGGTGGGCGGGTGGGCGAGTGGGTGGGTGAGCGGGTGGGCGGGTGGGCGAGTGAGTGGGCGAGTGGGTGGGCGGGTGGGCGAGTGGGTGGGTGAGCGGGTGGGCGAGTGGGCGAGTGAGTGGGCGAGTGGGTGGGTGAGTGGGTGGGGTGAGCGAGTGGGTGGAGTGAATGAGTGAGTGAGTGGGTGAGTGGATGGGTGAGCGGGTGGGCGAGTGGGCGAGTGGGCGGGTGGGCGAGTGGCTGGGCGAGTGGGTGGGCGAGTGAGTGGGCGAGTGGGTGGGCGAGTGAGTGGGCGAGTGGGTGGGCGGGTGGGCGAGTGGGTGGGTGAGCGGGTGGGCGGGTGGGCGGGTGGGCGAGTGGGCGAGTGAGTGGGCGAGTGGGTGGGTGAGTGGGTGGGGTGAGCGAGTGGGTGGAGTGAATGAGTGAGTGAGTGGGTGAGTGGGTGGGTGAGCGGGTGGGCGAGTGGGCGAGTGGGCGGGTGGGCGAGTGGCTGGGCGAGTGGGTGGGCGAGTGAGTGGGCGAGTGGGTGGGCGAGTGAGTGGGCGAGTGGGTGGGCGGGTGGGCGAGTGGGTGGGTGAGCGGGTGGGCGGGTGGGCGAGTGGGCGAGTGAGTGGGCGAGTGGGTGGGTGAGTGGGTGGGGTGAGCGAGTGGGTGGAGTGAATGAGTGAGTGAGTGGGTGAGTGGGTGGGTGAGCGGGTGGGTGGGTGAGCGGGTGGGCGAGTGGGCGAGTGGGCGGGTGGGCGAGTGGGTGGGCGAGTGGCTGGGCGAGTGGGTGGGCGAGTGAGTGGGCGAGTGGGTGGGCGAGTGAGTGGGCGAGTGGGTGGGCGGGTGGGCGAGTGGGCGGGTGAGCGGGTGGGCGGGTGGGCGAGTGGGCGGGTGGGCGGGTGGGCGAGTGAGTGGGCGAGTGGGTGGGCGAGTGGGTGGGCGAGTGAGTGGGCGGGTGGGCGAGTGGGTGGGTGAGCGGGTGGGCGGGTGGGCGAGTGGGCGGGTGGGCGGGTGGACGAGTGAGTGGGCGAGTGGGTGGGCGAGTGGGTGGGTGGGTGAGCGGGTGGGCGAGTGGGCGAGTGGGCGGGTGGGCGAGTGGGTGGGCGAGTGGGTGGGCGAGTGGGTGGGCGAGTGAGTGGGCGAGTGGGTGGGCGAGTGAGTGGGCGAGTGGGCGGGCGGGTGGGCGAGTGGGTGGGTGAGCGGGTGGGCGGGTGGGCGAGTGGGCGGGTGGGCGGGTGGGCGAGTGAGTGGGCGAGTGGGTGGGCGAGTGGGTGGGTGGGTGAGCGGGTGGGTGAGTGGGCGGGTGGGCGAGTGGGTGGGCGAGTGGGTGCGTGAGTGGGTGGGGTGAGTGGGTGGGGTGAGAGAGTGGGTGGAGTGAATGAGTGAGTGAGTGAGTGGGTGAGTGGGTGGGTGAGCGAGTAGGTAAGTGGGTGGGTGAGTGAGCTAGTGGGTGAGTAGGTGAGCGTGAGAGTCGGTGGAGTGAATGAGTGAGTGGGGGTGGGTGAGTGGGTGAGTGAGTGGGTGAGTGAGTGGGTGAGTGGGTGGCTGAGTGGGTGGGTGGGTGAGTAGGTGAGTGTGAGAGTCGGTGGAGTGAATGAGTGAGTGGGGTGGGTGAGTGGGTGGGTGAGCGAGTGGGTGATTGAGTGTGGTGGGTGAGCGAGTGGGTGGGTGAGCGAGTGGGTGGGTGAGTGGGTGGGTGAGTGGGTGGGTGGGTGAGCGAGTGGGTGGAGTGAATGAGTGAGTGGGGTGGGTGAGTGGGTGGGTGAGTGGGTGAGTGAGTGGGTGAGTGGGTGGCTGAGTGGGTGGGTGGGTGAGTAGGTGAGTGTGAGAGTCGGTGGAGTGAATGAGTGAGTGGGGTGGGTGAGTGGGTGGGTGAGCGAGTGGGTGAGTGGGTGATTGAGTGTGGTGGGTGAGCGCGTGGGCGGGTGGGCGGGTGGGCGAGTGGGCGAGTGAGTGGGCGAGTGGGTGGGTGAGTGGGTGGGGTGAGCGAGTGGGTGGAGTGAATGAGTGAGTGAGTGGGTGAGTGGGTGGGTGAGCGGGTGGGCGAGTGGGCGAGTGGGCGGGTGGGCGAGTGGCTGGGCGAGTGGGTGGGCGAGTGAGTGGGTGAGTGAACGACTGAGTGGGGTGGGTGAGTGGGTGGCTGAGTGGGTGGGTGAGTAGGTGAGTGTGAGAGTCGGTGGAGTGAATGTGTGAGTGGGGTGGGTGAGCGAGTGGGTGAGTAGGTGAGCGAGTGAGTGAGTGAGTGAGTGAGCGAGTAGGTGAGTAAATGAGTGAGTGTGGTGGGTGAGTGGGTGAGTGAGCGAGTGGGTGGGTGAGCGAGTGGGTGGGTGGGTGAGTAGGTGAGTGAGCGAATGTGTGAGCGTGTGAGTAGGTGAGTGAATGAGTGAGTGTGGTGGGTGAGTGGGTGGGTGAGCGAGTGGGTGGGTGGGTGAGTAGGTGAGTGAGCGAGTGTGTGAGCGTGTGAGTAGGTGAGTGAATGAGTGAGTGTGGTGGGTGAGTGGGTGGTGAGCGAGTGGGTGAGTGGGTGGGTGGGTGGGTGAGTGAACGAGTGAGTGGGATGGGTGAGTGGGTGCGTGAGTGAGTGAGCGAGTGGGTGAGTGAGCGAGTGGGTGAGTCGGTGAGAGGGTGGGTGAGTGGGTGAGTGGGTGGGTGGGTGAGTGAGCGAGTGGGTGAGTGTGCGAGTCGGTGGAGTGAATGAGTGAGTGGGGTGGGTGGGTGGGTGAGTGAGTGGGTGGATGAGCGAGTCGGTGGATGAGCGAGTGGGGTGGGTGAGTGGGTGGGTGAGTGGGTGGGTGAGTGAGCGAGTCGGTGGAGTGAATGAGTGAGTCGGGTGGGTGAGTGGGTGAGTGAGTAAGCGTTTGAGTGGGGTGGGTGAGCGGGTGGGTGAGCGGGTGGGTGAGTGAGCGAGTGTGTGAGTGTGCGAGTGCGTGGAGTGAATGAGTGAGTGGGGTGGGTGAGTGAGTGGATGAGTGAGTGGGTGGATGAGCGAGTGGGGTGGGTGAGTGGGTGGGTGAGTGGGTGGGTGAGTGAGCGAGTCGGTGGAGTGAACGAGTGAGTCGGGTGGGTGAGTGGGTGAGTGAGTAAGCGTTTGAGTGGGGTGGGTGAGCGGGTGGGTGAGTGGGTGGGTGAGTGAGCGAGTGGGTGGGTGAGTGGGTGGGTGAGTGAGCGAGTGTGTGAGTGTGCGAGTGCGTGGAGTGAATGAGTGAGTCGGGTGGGTGAGTGGGTGAGTGAGTAAGCGTTTGAGTGGGGTGGGTGAGCGGGTGGGTGAGTGGGTGGGTGAGTGAGCGAGTGTTTGAGTGTGCGAGTGGGTGGAGTGAACGAGTGAGTGGGGTGGGTGAGTGGGTGGGTGAGTTTGCGGGTGAGTGTATTTGTGAGCGGATGAGCGAGTGGATGAGTGTGCGAGTAGGTGAGTGATTGAGTTGGTGGGTGAGTGTGTGGGCGAGTGAATTTGTGTGTTTGTGAGTGAGTAAGCGGGTGAGTGAATTGAATGAGTGGCTGAGCGGGTGAGTACAAAAGTGGGTGAGTGATTGGGTGAGTGAATGAGTGGGTGAATGGGTGAGTGATTGGGTGAGTAAATGAGTGGGTAAGTGAGTGATTGGATGAATGGGTGAGTGAACGGGTGAGTGAATGAGTGGGTGAATGGGTGAGTGATTGGGTGAGTGAATGAGTGGGTGAGTGAGTGAGTGAGTGAATGGGTGGGTGAATGGGTGAGTTATGGTGTGAGTGAATGAGTGGGGTGAGTGAGCGATTCAATGAGTGGGTGAATGGGTAAGTGAATGAGTGGGTGAATGGGTGAGTGGTTTTGTGAGTGAATGAGTGGGTGAGTGAGCGATTCAATGAGTGGGTTAATGGGTAAGTGAATGAGTGGGTGAATGGGTGAGTGATTTTGTGAGTGAATGAGTGGGTGAGTGAGCGATTCAATGAGTGGGTGAATGGGTAAGTGAATGAGTGGGTGAATGGGTGAGTGATTTTGTGAGTGAATGAGTGGGTGAGTGAGCGATTCAATGAGTGGGTGAATGGGTAAGTGAATAAGTGGGTGAATGGGTGAGTGATTTTGTGAGTGAATGAGTGGGTGAGTGAGCGATTCAATGAGTGGGTGAATGGGTAAGTGAATGAGTGGGTGAATGGATGAGTGATTTTGTGAGTGAATGAGTGGGTGAGTGAGCGATTCAATGAGTGGGTGAATGGGTAAGTGAATGAGTGGGTGAATGGGTGAGTGATTTTGTGAGTGAATGAGTGGGTGAGTGAGCGATTCAATGAGTGGGTGAATGGGTAAGTGAATGAGTGGGTGAATGGGTGAGTGATTTTGTGAGTGAATGAGTGGGTGAGTGAGCGATTCAATGAGTGGGTGAATGGGTAAGTGAATGAGTGGGTGAATGGGTGAGTGATTTTGTGAGTGAATGAGTGGGTGAGTGAGCGATTCAATGAGTGGGTGAATGGGTAAGTGAATAAGTGGGTGAATGGGTGAGTGATTTTGTGAGTGAATGAGTGGGTGAGTGAGCGATTCAATGAGTGGGTGAATGGGTAAGTGAATGAGTGGGTGAATGGGGTGAGTGATTTTGTGAGTGAATGAGTGGGTGAGTGAGCGATTCAATGAGTGGGTGAATGGGTAAGTGAATGAGTGGGTGAATGGGTGAGTGATTTTGTGAGTGAATGAGTGGGTGAGTGAGCGATTCAATGAGTGGGTGAATGGGTAAGTGAATGAGTGGGTGAATGGGTGAGTGATTTTGTGAGTGAATGCGTGGGTGAGTGAGCGATTCAATGAGTGGGTGAATGGGTAAGTGAATGAGTGGGTGAATGGGTGAGTGATTTTGTGAGTGAATGAGTGGGTGAGTGAGCGATTCAATGAGTGGGTGAATGGGTAAGTGAATGAGTGGGTGAATGGGTGAGTGGTTTTGTGAGTGAATGAGTGGGTGAGTGAGCGATTCAATGAGTGGGTGAATGGGTAAGTGAATGAGTGGGTGAATGGGTGAGTGGTTTTGTGAGTGAATGAGTGGGTGAGTGAGCGATTCAATGAGTGGGTGAATGGGTAAGTGAATGAGTGGGTGAATGGGTGAGTGATATTGTGAGTGAATGAGTGGGTGAGTGAGCGATTCAATGAGTGGGTGAATGGGTAAGTGAATAAGTGGGTGAATGGGTGAGTGATTTTGTGAGTGAATGAGTGGGTGAGTGAGCGATTCAATGAGTGGGTGAATGGGTAAGTGAATGAGTGGGTGAATGGATGAGTGATTTTGTGAGTGAATGAGTGGGTGAGTGAGCGATTCAATGAGTGGGTGAATGGGTAAGTGAATGAGTGGGTGAATGGGTGAGTGATTTTGTGAGTGAATGAGTGGGTGAGTGAGCGATTCAATGAGTGGGTGAATGGGTAAGTGAATGAGTGGGTGAATGGGTGAGTGATTTTGTGAGTGAATGAGTGGGTGAGTGAGCGATTCAATGAGTGGGTGAATGGGTAAGTGAATGAGTGGGTGAATGGGTGAGTGATTTTGTGAGTGAATGAGTGGGTGAGTGAGCGATTCAATGAGTGGGTGAATGGGTAAGTGAATAAGTGGGTGAATGGGTGAGTGATTTTGTGAGTGAATGAGTGGGTGAGTGAGCGATTCAATGAGTGGGTGAATGGGTAAGTGAATGAGTGGGTGAATGGGTGAGTGATTTTGTGAGTGAATGAGTGGGTGAGTGAGCGATTCAATGAGTGGGTGAATGGGTAAGTGAATGAGTGGGTGAATGGGTGAGTGATTTTGTGAGTGAATGAGTGGGTGAGTGAGCGATTCAATGAGTGGGTGAATGGGTAAGTGAATGAGTGGGTGAATGGGTGAGTGATTTTGTGAGTGAATGCGTGGGTGAGTGAGCGATTCAATGAGTGGGTGAATGGGTAAGTGAATGAGTGGGTGAATGGGTGAGTGATTTTGTGAGTGAATGAGTGGGTGAGTGAGCGATTCAATGAGTGGGTGAATGGGTAAGTGAATGAGTGGGTGAATGGGTGAGTGGTTTTGTGAGTGAATGAGTGGGTGAGTGAGCGATTCAATGAGTGGGTGAATGGGTAAGTGAATGAGTGGGTGAATGGGTGAGTGGTTTTGTGAGTGAATGAGTGGGTGAGTGAGCGATTCAATGAGTGGGTGAATGGGTAAGTGAATGAGTGGGTGAATGGGTGAGTGATATTGTGAGTGAATGAGTGGGTGAGTGAGCGATTCAATGAGTGGGTGAATGGGTAAGTGAATAAGTGGGTGAATGGGTGAGTGATTTTGTGAGTGAATGAGTGGGTGAGTGAGCGATTCAATGAGTGGGTGAATGGGTAAGTGAATGAGTGGGTGAATGGGTGAGTGATATTGTGAGTGAATGAGTGGGTGAGTGAGCGATTCAATGAGTGGGTGAATGGGTAAGTGAATGAGTGGGTGAATGGGTGAGTGGTTTTGTGAGTGAATGAGTGGGTGAGTGAGCGATTCAATGAGTGGGTGAATGGGTAAGTGAATAAGTGGGTGAATGGGTGAGTGATTTTGTGAGTGAATGAGTGGGTGAGTGAGCGATTCAATGAGTGGGTGAATGGGTAAGTGAATGAGTGGGTGAATGGGTGAGTGATTTTGTGAGTGAATGAGTGGGTGAGTGAGCGATTCAATGAGTGGGTGGATGGGTAAGTGAATGAGTGGGTGAATGGGTGAGTGATTTTGTGAGTGAATGAGTGGGCGAGTGAGCGATTCAATGAGTGGGTGAATGGGTAAGTGAATGAGTGGGTGAATGGGTGAGTGATTTTGTGAGTGAATGCGTGGGTGAGTGAGCGATTCAATGAGTGGGTGAATGGGTAAGTGAATGAGTGGGTGAATGGGTGAGTGATTTTGTGAGTGAATGCGTGGGTGGGTGAGTGAATGAGGTGACATGGGGGAGTATCAGGCTGTGATTTAAAATATGTAAACTACTAAACGTATTTTTCGATTTAAAGCTTTCGTGACTGCAGGGGTTCATATTCCTGGTTCTTTCGGTAAAGTCACGTAGAAGGGAAACAATAAAATAATAAAAATTATAAAACAATAAAATAATACAAATATAAAACAATACAAATATAAAACGATAAAATAATAAAAATATAAAACAATAAAATAATAGGAATATTAAACAATAAAATTATAAAAATATTAAAAAATCAAATAATACAAATATAGAAGAATAAAATCATGAAAATATAAAATAATACAAATATAAAACAAAAAAAATATAAAAAAATAGAACAATAAAATATAAACCAATAAAATAATAAGAATATTAAACAATAAAATGATACAAATATAAAAACAATAAAATAATAAAAATATAAAAGAAGAAAATCATAAAAATATAAAAGAATAAAATAATGAAAATATAAAGCAATAAAATAAAAAAATATATAAAACAATAAAATAATCCAAATTTAAAAGAATAAAAAAAACAATAAAATTTAAAAAATATAAAACACTAAAATCATAAAAATATAAAACAATTAAAATATAAAACAATAAAACAATGAAAATATAAAACAATAAAATAATCAAAATTTAAAAGAATAAAAAAAACAATAAAATTAAAAAAATATAAAACACTAAAATCATAAAAATATAAAACAATTAAAATATAAAACAATAAAATAATAAAAATATAAAACAACAAAATAATCCAAATTTAAAAGAATAAAAAAAACAATAAAATTAAAAAAATATAAAACACTAAAATCATAAAAATATAAAACAATTAAAATATAAAACAATAAAATAATGAAAATATAAAACAACAAAACAATAAAAAAAATTAAAACAATCAAATAATAAAAAAACATAAAACAATCAAATGCTCACGACGTTTCCATTGCAACGCAAGCAGTCGTCATCAGCTGTGAAAACCACAACAAGAATTTTTCGTGAACAAAAAGTCGCCTTTTTTTCTCTCTTCACGTCAGCACTACGCACAGCGACTTGCTGCTGTTCAGACGGAACAGAGGAGAGAGGGGGAGCGAAAGAAAATGGAATTCGGTCTGAAAGTTAATTTTTAAATCCTTTATATTAAGTTCGCTTGCTTGCTTGCGTGCTTGCTTGCTTGCTTACGACCGTGCAAATCTTTCGGTCGTTTTTTTTAACCCACTTCCCTCCCGTGATCCAATCGAGCTGACATTTTCCACACAGACTCGTTGTGCGTGACAATTAATTTTCGTGAAAAAAAATTCGCCTTTTTCTCTTCACGTCAGCACTACGGACAGCGACTTGCTGCTGTTCAGACGGAACAGAGGAGAGAGGGGGAGCGAACGAAAATGGAATTCGGTCTGAAAGTTAATTTTTAAATCCTTTATATTAAGTTCGCTTGCTTGCGTGCTTGCTTGCGCGCTTACGACCGTGCAAATCTTTCGGTCGTTTTTTTTTAACCCACTTCCCAAAATGTTACACTGTTTAGGGAAAACAAATTAAATATTTAATTGCCATCTGCTTAATACTGGCAGACAATCATCTGACCCCCATAGGTGGCAGCCATCTCAAGCCAGAGGACGAGAGGACTCTAGCCGCCACGCATATAAAGGATTTAGAGTGAAAAACTTTGTTTTTACGGGTTTACTTGTTTTAAATCATTTTATTATTTCCCTTCTACGTGACTTTACCGAACGAGCCAATGATACTAAACGAACGCCCTGAACGCGTCCTAATGTCGATTTTAAACGTGCAAGTGGGAAAACCGGGAGGACCCAGAGACAAAATCCACACGCCAGGGGCACCCCCAGTGGTAGCTGTCCCTCTGCTGCTGTGATGAGGAGGGTTCACACACTGAGCCGCTCTTGCGCAAGACGTCACGGGTATCTTTAACGTGCCCTGTCGCTTCTATGGGTCTCTGTGTGGTGAGGATGTGGGTCTCTGTGTGGTGAGGATGTGGGTCTCTGTGTGGTGAGTCTGTGGGTCTCTGTGTGAGTCTATGGGTCTCTGTGTGGTGAATCTATGGGTTTCTGTGTGAGTCTGAGTCTCTGTGTGATGAGTCTATGGGTCTCGGTGT